>NC_045733.1:4075000-4375000 GCF_008692095.1 Etheostoma spectabile | reverse complement strand
TCCAACAAGACAATGACCCTAAGCACACAGCTAAAATAACAAAGGAGTGGCTTAGGAACAACTCTGTGACCATTCTTGACTGGCCCAGCTAGAGCCGTGGCCTAAACCCCATTGAGCATCTCTGGAGAGACCTGAAAATGGCTGTCCACCTACGTTCACCATCAACCTGACGGAACTGGAGAGGATCTGCAAGGAAGAATGGCAGAGGATCCCCAAATCCAGCTGTGAAAAACTTGTTGCATCATTCCCAATACTCTTGACTGTACTAGCTCAAAAGGGTGCTTCTACTCAATACTGAGCAAAGGGTCTGAATACTTATGACCATGTGATATTTCAGTTGTTTTTTTAAATAAATTTGCAAATGTTTCTTCATTTCTGTTTTTTTCTGTCAAGATGGGGTCCTGAGTGTACATTAATGAGAAATAAAATGATTTTTGGAAAAAGGCTGCAATAAAACAAAGAGTGAAAATTTTAAAGGGGTCTGAATACTTTCCGTACCCACTGTAGACATTTGAATGATATTTCATATTTTTCTAGGTCATTTCCTGACAATGTTGACTAACCACACTATTCAATATTTACATATACTTACTTTTGTGCTCAGGGTTAAAAAAAGAAGTTTGTTGCTAAAACAGGAATGCGACGTATAACTTTAGTAGCAGCTGCAGGTTATTTGTTATCCTCCAGGCTTGCACTCTTAGCTATTGTAATTATAATACGATATTCTTTATTGTCCCCATTGGTAAATTTGTTTTGGACTCAAAAGCTGTACATCAATACATGCCTTAACCAGATTCCAATTCAGTGTGGATTTCCTCGTTGTGAGATTAATAAAGGATTTTGAATATTGAATCTTTAAATAAACAATATTTTTAGCATGTATAGAGCCTGTATATTCTCACATGTAAATGTGAGAATTAAGGATGTTTTTTAACCAAACCAGATTGGTGATTGGTGGAACAGTGCAAAGCTGAACCAAGATGGACTTTTGATAGACTTAATTTGTTTCTGATGAAGTTTTTTTTACAATGGTAAAATTAATGTTTTCATACGAGACCAATGCAATAATTGTTGTTACATCAGTCACTTATACACAAAAACTTAGGTAAATAGGTTCCAAGTTGAAAAAAAGAAAGAAAAAATGTTACCCTTTAAGGTCAGTAGAGAAACACAATATGCATATTGTGCTTCTATACATATGTTTTTTATGCTTGGCCTTGTTATAGACATCTTAAAGAAAAATGAAAAAAAACAACAACAAAAAAAACAGAACATTTATGACAATATAGGGAAGCATTTATTTTTATAAAAAAAACATCTATTACCATACCAAACTAGCACAAAAAAAACATGAAAAAGAAAAGAAAAAATAGTTTAAAAAAATGCGTAATTAGTTATGGTAAATATACATGATTAGGTATGCATACACCTGTAGAATACATTGTGAAAAGTGTGTGTGTGTGTGGCTGTTTGCATACACCGCTGTATGTCTGCATGTGTAGATGGCTGTATGTTGGCTGTTGGGTCGGAGGCACTATTTTCACAAGTCATGCAGCATAAAGTGGTCCATTCCCCCTCTATGCTACTATTGCCCTACAGGCCAATCCACTCTCTTGGCAGTGAGCTGCAGTACTCCCTACTCCCTGGTTGTATATTATCCCAACCTTCCTCTCGCTGGGTTTCCTGTTTGTTTTTCCAGATGCTCTCCCGCGTCTCTCCCACTGAGACTATAAGGAAATGATTCTTAGAGCATAGCAGTCCTGGACACACAACTTGGCTTCTTTAAAGGGGGGGGGGGGGGTTGTTAGGGTTTCTCTGAATCAATACAGTGGCTCTTCAATCTGAAGCAAAAAAGCTGAGTGGTCAGGGGATTGTTGCATATGGTTGTTATGTACCGAGGTTAAGTGGATTCATGCACTGCACATATTGACAGAGCGCATATAACTCTTGTACAGTATATTCACCCCAAGTCCTATCTGAACCTGTTTTCAGAAGGGCTGGCAGGTACTACCAGAGTATGTCATTTAGAGATGAAAATAACAGATAACAGATAGGGTCCAATTTGTTCAGGTGCAGTGTATTCGGAGTGGCTGCTTTTGTTATTAGTTTTGTCTTGGATCATCAGAGGAATGCTTCGTATGTCAAGTAGCTCATCCCCACATCAATCAATTCCTACTAAGCACAGAGAGACTCTTTACAAGGTTGTTGCCCCCTAACTATAGCCATCAGCATAGTACTTTTATCTGATTAGGCTTCAAATGCCATTTTTTAAAATGGTTATGAATGCTTGAAAACAATCTGCAAACTTTATAATTTCCTGCTTCCTCTGTCATCTACATAGCCACCAACAATCGCTGAGTTGTTTTTTTTATGAGTAACTCTTAATTCTGAATTAAGTTGTTCACCATCAAGGAGGGATTTGTCACTGTGATTCCCTGGAGAGTTTGAGAAAACATATAATTAGCATGAATGTGAACAGTCCATTTTATAGTCTGAGCTGGTAGCAAGTGGCTGGAAGTGGGCATCCACAAGGATAGGAGACAGTAAAAACACAAAGATCACTTCAGCAGTTTTCATGAGACTGTAGATGATGAACACAATATGATCTTCCCCAGAGCTCCTGTGAATGGTGTATGAATACTGTATACTCTGAAACACACTGATGAATAATTTATATTAATTTTCAGCCCTAATCACTGTGGTTTTTTCCATCACCAACCCTTTTTTATGTCTCAGTAAGGATTTGGCAAAGCCTATATTTTCTACACACCAGCCCCACCTGGCCTATCTAAAGGCCACTAATAAAGCAGAGTTTAAGAGGCTCAGCAGTATCCTGCTGTAATACCATTAATTATTATTGGCATTAAAGAGGATGAGCAGGTAAGGTAAGGTACACAGGGACATACGTTTTACTGTACTTTGCACTCACAGGTTTACAATGAGGCCTTCTCCTGCCATGCTAGTGACTCACAATGATGAGTGTGGTAGAAAAACATCTGAAGAGTATTTTTGGTAATCCCATTCACATATCTTTATAGGGTTTATAGTTAATAAATTAGTGGTGTGAAAGTCTCTACTTCTGAAATTTCAGCCGTATTTACAGCATGGAACCATGAAAAAATTGGATGTTAATAAAAGCACAGTCATTAGGTTAAATTTAATTAAAAAAGGCAGTAGTGTTTCTTCATATTCCCCATTCTCTCTGTGTTTCCCAGGAAATGATAAAGATTTAATCCAATTAGCTTGGCACTGTTTCACCAGACTGCAGAGGGGAATAGACTCTAATTGGGCTGAAGACAATTAGCTGAATTAATTCCAACAGAAGAACATTGTCAGATTTAAACAATATTCCCTCCGCCAGCTTCACCAGGCGTTACTTCATTTCATTTTATTCAAATAAGACAATGCATGCAATGTTAAACAGCAATGTAACTGTGGCTCGTGTCTTGTAAAGCAACTGCTTAGAACATATTTATTCATGTTGGTGTGTTTTTAATTTCTACTGTAAATAATTAACTATGCAAACTTGTAAGGACTCATGAAATATGTTCTTTACGACCTATCAGGAGTTATAGATCTTACTTGTTTGACCTCCTTTTTATTTTGCATTCACAATTTAAGTTTTTTTTCAAATGGATTCCTTCAATATTTTGAATTGATTCCTTTTGTGCCTAATGGATTCTCAGCACAGTGTCATACTGTAGATGATAAAGCTGGACAGCTGCCTAATGTTTAGCTTTATTGACAAAAGCAAAAAGCTACAGAGAAGGAATGAAATTAAAATACCCCAACATATTAACCATTAACGGCAAAGTGAGGGGGAATCGGGCATTGGTCATGGATGCCAGTGCTTAGTCTCCCTCATAGGCTCAAACACCCCATTTAGGCATAGGTCAAAACTTACCGTGTGCAGAGGAATTGAAAGTAGATGGGGAATGAAGAGTGCAGAACACAGAACAAGGCAGGGTAAGGTGCACAGAAGGTCCTCGGTTGGATTAAAGATCAATAAAGATGGAGAAACGATGAGGTTCCCCACTCAGTCAGGTTTACCTCCCCCCCTTTTTCTCTTCTAAACAAATGCATTTCAAACAGTCTCAGGGAGCACCCCTGCTAACAATGACAAACGACAGCACATGGAGTTTTCTCTCTTTATTAACATAAAGTAATATAAACCAAAGGACACTAGTCTATAGAGAGAGTTAGGGGCTAATGTTCCATATCAGATGTGGACAATGTCAGGACTGAATACAGATTAGGCTGTGTCCTTCTCTCCCTGGGGGAATTAGGGGTTGACACTATTCTAGCTGCCAAGTGTATTATTAAAACATGCTAGTGCTAGGCCTGTCTTCCCTGGGCTATTAACCACACTGTCCCTCAAAACCATAACACCAGACATCATTTTGCCAGTTTCAGCTTGTTGTACTTTACCTCTCCTACCCCCACTCTGGCCCGTTGTAAACTTCATGATGAGACTGTCCTCGGGCCTCTGCACAATTATTATGTTATACGGGCCATGTAACCTCGGTTTATTTAATGTCTCTCACTCTGATTAAGCACCTCAATGTCATCAGTGAATGAAGGGGTCAGAGTTTGATGGGTGTAGTACAGAGTGACTGAACCTGTGCACTTTCAGAGCAGTAGGAGTGCAAAGCTGTCAGCTTGATCTGTTTGCTGATGATAGATTGCCGTCCATTTTCAGTATTGGTAAGGCTCATTGCTCATGAGGTATCAGGTGGGTGGGAAGATTATCGGAATAGTGACGCTGTGAAGAAAGCGTAAGTTAAATCTGTCCTGTTGCGGTTCCGTGGGTGTTTTTCTTATGCAATGTTGTTACACGTTGCTGGAAAACTTTTCTTTATGTGCTGTGTGTTTGTTTATATTTGTATCAAGATTAACTAGTTGTCATTGGGCATAGATAGATACAGGTCTGTTTATATGTATATACGTGGATTATGTTCCATGAACTCTCTTAGTGGGACAATGAAACTGCTTTAAAACTGTCCCAATAAGCATAAAGCAACTCAGGGAAAGCAGAGAGAAGAAAATCAGATGAAGAGGCTGAATGGAAAAACACTGCTTTCCTTACAGGAGCTTTTTAATGAGCACTGATGGTCCAGAACTACAGCAACAATATAATGTGTTGGGAAGACAGTTGAAGCAGACAGGCACATGTGGAATCAGATGTAAACACTGACTGAAATGGCATTTCTGGAAATACTTTCTGGCTTAAAATATCAGATTCCTGGTTTGAAATAATCACAGACACAGTGTGAGTACTGCTGTATCTACCTTATGTTATCAATAGTGATATCTATCTGTTGGATTTACCAGTGTGTTTCTAAGTGTGTTATGTAGTGTAACTTTCCTGAGCTGCTGTTTTTACGGTAGTGGAGAGACACGGTGGCCTCTGCACACAGGAGCCAGTGTGGCTTCTGTTACCACTTCTTTAATTGCCACCACACACATAAACATATTACGCTGGGTGATGAGATGCTGGTACTGGAAAATTCCACGCAATAATGCCTGTGGGTGTCGGTGCCATGTGAGCGATAATGTGTGGGCAGAGGCTTATTTTCTCTTTAATACGGGCATGCCCACACTGGCACCCACAGAGCCCGCGTTTGAGCACAATAATGAAAGAAACAAGCCGTCATGGAGGCTGGGGTTTGAGGTGTTGTTAAAGTCTTTGAGGTTTTCTCTCTGTGGGCCTCTGTCTGCTGCACTGAATAAGAGGAGCTTTGTTAGATCAGCGACAGAGGCTTTGGTGAAGCTTGTTGGACAGGCTTTTCTCTGCTGGATTCTAGGCGGGCTCAATCCTGCCTATAACTAGCTCGTTTCACCTCCCATCTCACACTGTCAAACACAGAGACAGAAAGCTCGCACACAGGCAGACCTAGACACCCACTGTGTTTTCGAGATATCTGATACGGTTTAAAAGTGAAAAAAATTGCTTTCATTAACAGCAGTAATGTCACAACTCAAGCGAGAACCCCCAAATAACTTCAGTGATTTTTTTTTCCCCCACTCTCTCTTCAGTCTGTGTAGTGACCAAAAAAGTGGAGGTTGTTCATTGTGATATACAACTGGACAAAACTTTTTTGTATTTTTTCAAAATTGTGCAAACCAAACGAGAAGAGTTTGTCATTTGGTATTTTTCAGCACACAAACACAGCTTTTCCCCTTTAAAACATTTAGGTTTTCTCTTGTTAGCCCCCCTTCTTCCTTCCCTTACTCCATTGGAGGTTATTTTTCTCTCATTTAAAACCTTCACCCTCGACCTGACTGACTGGACTCCACACTGACCTCTCCACATTCCTGCTGTCCAATCAAAGCATGGCTTACTGACCCATCTGTATCCCCTGTTGACCAATCAAGAGTGCCTGTGAGCAACCAACAGGAAGATGTCAGCATTCCTATCCTCTCCTGGCAGGAAGTCAGTCTCCTTAAAGGCCTGCTGGGAAACTTTTTCCTTCTTCGCAGCTTTTCCTTTTTCCCTCCCCTGACAGACAGTGATAAACTGGTCATTAATATGGCTGCCACTCTGCCAAACAGAGCCTTCTTTGTCAACTCTGAGTCCCATGTGACCGAGAGATCTTCCAGGGCATGTCATTCTTCATGTCCCCTCTGTCTGAAACTTCCCACCCTTGACCGTTCAGCGGTGCAACCCTGCACAGCAGGAGCACGTCAACCATATGTCTCATTTTTTATTTTATCTCATTTTTCTCTTGGCTGTCTGCAGTGCCATCTGAACTCTTGGGATAATCAGGATTTACCTGCCTGCGTTAAAATCATCTATGCTACCGAAAAGACAAGCATGTTTCCATGTAGCCTACATGAATAGTCTGGAGAGCAGCACAGCTTGGCGGATTATTCTGAAACATGAACCACAGAGTGGTCCCTTTACACTTAGGCTCAGATCTGTTCATTCAATTTTCTTTTCCCTTTTTATGTATGACATTTACTTTTTGTGGGAAGAGATTGGTTTGGGTTGGATAGCAGTTATCACTGAATGGAATCAAATAACATCAATTGTCTCCACTGTCAAATTAGTCTGGCAATAGATGTCCTAATTTTTGAATGCAGAGTAGTTAGATTGATTGAAACAATGTGATAGTGCTCTATTCTCAGCCCGACCTATTAAAATAAAGTGTTACTCAGCTTTTCATAAACATTGAATAGTGCTGTGTCAAACACAATGCTTCATCAGGAGCAGTGGGGAACTCTCAGTATTGCGTCTGATGGTCAGCTATAAATGTTGAGAGGATGTCTCTAGCCAATGGTGGTGTGGGGGTGTGTGTGTGTGTGTGTGTGTGTGTGTGTGTGTGTGTGTGTGAGTGAGTGCTTAGCGGGCAGTGGAGGGGCCTGGGGCAGTGCCATGCCCCCTACAGTAGTTTATCTTGGGCTTGTACATGCCCCCCTTGCTGGGGTCGATTCTCAGGGCACCCTGCCCCAGCACAGCTCCATTAGCGGGTGTGCTAACCTTGCAACAATGCTGTGACACCCTCGTTTTTCATCCTGCCCTGCTTCAGCCTTCTTTCTTCCCTCAGCCCAACCCCAGGGCTTCCCAGATGAGGCAAAGTTGAGGGTGGGCTCTCTTGTCCGGCTGTGAGAGACAGTTCACTGCCATTCCACTCAATCGACACTTAACTGAGGAAGTTAGAAAGGAAGCCTGCTATAGTTTAATTTCAAAAGACGATAAGAAAAATATACTTCACATATTTAACACAGAGTTTGTAACGTAGGACCTGTGAGGATGTTCATGCTCCACCCACTACGCTTATCTTTTAACCCTTGTAATGTGTTAGAAAGCTGCACAGTTTTTGTGTTATCAGGTCAAAATTGACCCAGGATTTAACTACATTGTTCAATTGCGGCTGTAGTTCCAATGAGACAACCTGTAGGGGGACAAAAGAGGGAAAAGTTCTAGCGTTGAGATCATATATCTTAATAAACTCTCTTGCGCCACACAGTTCAAAGTACGTATTACAGCTACGGTAGCCTTCAAAAAGCCTGTCTTTTACTCTTTTCAATATCTTCTTTCTTTTTCTGGGCTAAGAAGAAGACTCTGCTTCCATCTTCCGGGAAGCAACGATACTCATTAGCAGATTCGCTGCAGCTGTGAGTTTATCATGTGACAGCGAAAACGTGAAAGATGGAGCAGTATGTCCTGTCTGTCTCTTACCTGCTAACATATTTCAAGAGGGCGCATGCATATGGAGAGTCTACAAAAGTTCATGCAAATGAAAATGTAAAATTTCAAGCCAATAGGAATACTTGGAATTGATGGTGGTGGAAAATATTGATGAAAAAGTTTGGGAATAGGCAACACCAATTTTGATCATAAACAACTAAATAAGTTACACACTAGACCTTTAAAACTTAAAATCCACTCATTATATTTCCAATAATGAATACAACGGTAATTATGTTATTAGACTATAATATACTAATATTGGAACACACCTCCAAAATAATTTGCATGTGGGCTTTTTCCACTTAATCTGTCAAAATGGACCCTATCACAATATAAGGGTTAACAGGTCAAGTACACACTCTGTATTTGCCAAAATTTAGAAGTAAGAGATTCAAGTAAAACAACAAAATACTGATGAAATAGGTTTTTGATTGTGTGTCTCTTATCTATTTGATGAGCAGTGAGCGTCATTGAATCAAACATGAAAGGACCTGCTCTCCCCTTTCTTGAGTGTCTTTTCAAGTGTAACAAATTTGTCCCCTAAGTGGTCCTCCTTGTTTTTGTCTCATTCTGCCGTCTCGTTCCTCATTATTAGTTACTGAGTCCTTCAAAATACCAACATAAGACAAGGAGCAGTTAAGTTGGAACAGGAGGGCGTTCTGTAGGGTGCAACACGTTCTGTACTTCTAAAGGCTTGACATGTTGTAAAGCTTTCTTTAAATTAAGGACAAGAGACATGTTTACATTTTAGTACTGAGAGAAGCTCTCGTTGAGTAAATGAAATGCAGATGACATGTCCTGTAAAATCGATTTAAGACAAGATCTCTAATCATCATCAATCACATCATCACTGCGGAGACGGCAGCAGCAGCGCTGTCTCAAAGCTCTTTTTTCCATTCATGCATCACACTTGATGAATACATTTATCCAGGATGACCTTAATGGCCCAGTTTCATGTGGGTATAAAAGATGGTGAGCATTTTAACTCCGAGGTTAAATAAGGCCTAGGGCATTGAGACAGAGACGTGCTCGTAAATGATGATGTGATTTTAAAGCCAGTGAAGACCTTATGAGCTTACCATGTTTTGGTATTCCCTCCTAATGGCATGCTTCCTTTTACAGGATAGTAAGTCAGGATCTTCCAACTCCCAGCTGTGAAAACTGTGATGTTTCCTGACATTTAACCTCAATTCTCTGATGAACTTTCGCCTCTGAAAGGATTGACAAACTGTCACTGTGTCAAGGTTTCCTCTTAACATTCCACAAATGGCAAACATATACAAAAAAACTAATTTGGACTTGGAGAGGTGCATTTTGTGTTGCTGTGCTGAGGAGCTAGATTTCCATCAGTGCTCTTTATACTCAGAGCTATATATTTGGGTAGCTAAGCAGTTATCTATTCTTTACTTTTTCACTGTCTACTTGCATGCTTTTTGTGTATCAGTGAAAACGGTTACTGGCTCCTGTTCTTGGCAGGTGTTTTGCAGCTATGCTCGCTGCTTCTCTGTACATAATCAATCTACGCAAAGCTTTTGAAGGCGGCAGGAATAGAAAAAGCAAGGCCCGCCTGCCTTCCTAACACGCGTGGATGATTAAATGGATGTAATGTATATTCCTGCTCATTTTGGCCGCCCTGTATTTTTTGTTGCATGTCTATTCATCCCAGACACCACTATGATCCATCATATGTACTGCTGATGGATATCCATGCCCTTCCTAAGCTGCCCTGGACACATACTTATTGTATCCTTTTACTGAGGCGGAGTGATGAACTCATGTGGCCCTGGTACTACAGTGGCAGATACTCAATAGGTGAATGAGTGAGGGGGTTATAAAAAGCAGAATTACAGCACACGATACCCACCGCACTGTGGAGCCGATTGAAGGAAGAAAGAAGGATGAAAAGACATGAATAACATGACAAATCAAAGTGCTCTGTAACAGCAAAATCTCTGAGGAATTACATGGTTGTTACAGTTCTTTACTTGAGCAGGATGAATGAATTAGTTTCTTTTTTTCGCCACTCAGGATTGTGTGTGATAAAACATTCAATCAGAAGCAGCCCTGGGTGATACTATTTTAGTGCTGGGTGCAATGTCCTCCTGCATTCTTCTTTCTAGGGAATTTAGCCTGATTTATGGTGAAGCCTGGGCTACATAGATGAGGGTTTTCCTGCTGGTATGATAGATCCATCTATGGCTATAATGAAATTCGCCACCATACAATTCAAAATTTGTCATTGAAATGATAAAACAACTAATTAGAGTTAGACACATGTGGAGTTTTGTGATTTGTAAAAATGTGCCTCCATCCATTAGTCTTCATCATACATTAAGCATGTGTTTTCATTTGCTGCTGTAGATACGTTTAACAAAACAACTTAAAATAAGTATGACCTGTGCTGTGAAGAAGGATTTGTCAAAGGAAATGAATTAGGGCTAAGCCTTTTATCTGAGGACCTGCCAACCATTAGCTGTTATCATTAAAATAATCCGATCTAGATGAAACACGCTCTGCCTTTCATACAAAAAACCCTTTCAATCTTGTGGGGGCAGGATTTAGCATATATCTGACTCTACATCATCCACAACTATTGCAACTAGTGGAGAAGTGAGGGCCAAATCTAATATTAGTGTGCTGTCTCCATCTGGTACGCACTGTCAAAATGTAAAAGAGGAGAAGCACCCTCATCTACTGCAAATGTAGATGTAAGCCTCATAATAAGGAGGCTTAGGGAGCGATGAGAGAGGGCCACACAATGAATTAGCTCCTGATTATTGCTATCATGGCAGTATAATCTTTTGTAAGCTGCCTTTTTGCCTAACACTGTGCAGAACCTTGCTTTTACCCATGCTTATGGGGTGACCTGACTCTCTGTTCTTCTGCCTGAGGGCATTAGCTGAACTGATAAGGGAAATGGTATGGAAAGGTTAAGAAGCAACACTACTACTGTATGTGCAGAAGAATTAGAAAGTGTAGAAAATCCTTTTCCTCTCACACTAACTTTGAGTGTAGAACAGTCTTTACATCACCCGGCCCGATCATCCATGTGTCCTGTACAGAATGTTGCCCCCATGTGTAGAAGGTCCTAAATAGAGTAAAAGAGGGAAGAGAAGGACAGGTGTGGCTGGCAAGTGCCCAGGTGACCTCGGCATGCCCTGGAGAGTGTGTTGCCTCTGTGGGCACAGGTGTGGTTGGCACTGAGCTGCTGTCTTACAGCGTGTCCCATGCAGTCTCACCAGCCGGTGTGACCTGGCAAGGAGCTGCGTCCTTCCCCTTTTCTGCCCTCATGGCCATAGACGTCTATACAGTAGTGTGATGACTTAATTCTTGCAAGCTGTGTCTAATTAAATAAGCTTTGAAATTGGTATTGATCAAGATAGCACAAATTCATCTTGTCATTTTTTCCCAAAGTAAAGCATATAATGTATTACTGAGTGTTTGAAGTGGTCTGTGATGTTTTCAGTTTTTATAATATAAATAAAATAAATAAAATAAAATAAACAGCACCAAATTCTCCAATTGAAGAGCTGGAACCAGAGAATGTGTAGCATATGTTCACTTATTTTGCTTGAAAAATGACTACCATTATTAATCCATTATCAAACTTTTTGCCAAATGTCTTATCAACCAATGGATTGAGACGATTAAGATGTTACAGCTCTAGCTTACAGTGTATTTCATAGTGACCATCACAGTTCTTGTTCCAGGGAGACTACCGCAACATTTTGCCACACTCTAAGAGTCTAGTTGCCCAGCCAAGCATTTTCTGCCCCACAGCTTTCCAGCAGTGTTAGTGTTTTCCATTTGCTAGACATGGGGATAACATTAATTATGGCACTAGCAATTAATGACTTTAGGGATGTGTGTGTGTGTGTGTGTGTGTGTGTGTGTGTGTGTGGGTGTGTGTTTCTGTGTGAAAGACAATATCAAAGTGGGATAGTCATTATACAATAGCAGTCCAAGTGTTGCACATCAGAGATATAAAATGACCAGAGGGGATTGCCTCTATTCTAAAGACACTCCTCACATCTAAAACTTCAAGTACACCCTTTAATTTAAAGATCTTCTATAAATGATTAATTTAATATTGATGAATATTTAACATTTCTTAATACATTATTATGTATGCTATTAGGCACTATATGTATCTGCATAAGCAGGACTGTGAGCTCTTTGGATGGCTGACTCTTCTGAGCATGTGTCTATGTCATTTGTGTATGTGTGTGCTCCATTGTGAGAGAGAGTCTGTTTTGTGTGTGTGTGTGTGTGTGTGTCCATGTGTGCACCACAGGAATTGTCTTGCTCTGGTTGTATTTTGACATTTGATTTATGTTAGTGTGAAACCATTTTCATGCAAGCCATTATGCAATCTATAAAAGCAAGCGTGTGTTTTTCACTGAGCATGGGGACCTGCTGCCGCATCGCTGGCATACCAAGTGGCTCTTCTTCGTAAATTTCATTACACTATAGACACCGCTACAGCTCTGGCCATAAGCTAAAGGTGCCATTGGCTAATGAAGGAGGATGCTGCGGCTAAGTGTAGATGTATGCTGGCATCACTGTTGCGGGGGTGTTATAGGTATCGGTGCATATTTCTGGCAGATATTAGAGTAGACTGACACTGTTGCTTTTACCAAGATGTGACTGTTCTTAAATGACTTGTAAGTAAAACAATATCAGCATAAATATAAGCAATTGGGAAGAAAACCAGTCAGTAAAAGATGGACTTATTGTATGGATGGAGTGTCCAGCAAACCAAAAAAAATCATTAGAAGGCCTCATCATGAATTTCAAAACGTATTTACTGGTTTCAAAAACCTGTGAGAATGTACTTTGGGTTTGTTAAGAGCTTTTCAGTTTGACCTTTCAATGTTAACAAGAAAATTAGGATTTCATTTAGATGGTCTAGGAAGTCATCATACTTAAACTTATCTAAATCTATGTTTTTCTTTTTATATTTACTCAGTGTTATAGGGTGTAATATGTACCATATTAACCCCCACCCCCCCCTGCATTTAGAAACAGACAAAGAAAATGTCAGCTATAAAACGGCTAGGTAGAAACATAGGTAGGAAGGTAGAAAGAACAGAGATGCAGAGAGACAGGCATCTCTTTCCCCAAATGACCTTAAATCATAACCTGAGATTAATTCATATAATTTGTTGTTACTGTTTGGCGGACATTAAATCCCAGATGGCAGCAAACTTCCTCCATTTGAATGACAAAAAACCTGTGCAATGCCCTTGGTCATTAAATTTGCAGTGCGAGGTCAGAAAGCTAGGTGTTCACTTTGACAGCTCTTTTTATTTAGATAAACAAGTCAGCTTTGTTGTTAATGGTAGCTTTTACCAGCTTACCAGTAGCTTAGCTGAGATACTTTTTTTTTTTGTATCTAAGAACCATCACGAAACAATCATTCATGCTTTTATTACCTCATGTTTAGACTACTGTAACTCACTATACACAGGCCTAACCCAAAATAATTTAAACCGATTAGTCCAATTAGTCCAGAATGCTGCTGCAAGACTCCTCACTGGCACCAAAAAAGTAAGACCACATAACTCCCGTTTTTCAGAATCGATTTTAAAGTTTTACTTTTTGTTTTTAAAGCACTCCATGATCAAGCGACTCCGTATATTTCTGATCTTCTGTCGACTTACTCTACCACCAGGGCACACAGGTCTACACAATCGTCACAACACTAACCCGATTTTGTCATGCCCCAAGGACCCACCCTAAACATTGAGGACAGACCCCTTGTTCTGTAGTTAGCTCCAACTAATCTTAGTACTATCCTATAACTCCATTGTTTATAAAAATAATATATGAAGAGATTATCCTATGAATTATATAGATATATAGATAGATGATATATATAATAAAATCTATATCTATAGTATAGAATATATTATATAATATATACTATATATAATATATATATATATATATATATATATATATATTAGGTTTCAGAGCTGTGAACTGAACTCAACTTTTTCTTATCTTTTGTATTGGCAAATTCTGTTCCATTGTTGTTTTATTCTATGTTACATTATTGACTTTACCTTTGCCTAACTATGGAACCTTGCACACTTGATTATGTATCTTTAAGGCATACTGATTCTGCCTCCCATGCTCTACCTGTAAAGCACTTTGGGTCAGCTGTTCGTTAAATGTGCTATACAAATAAGATAACTTGTTTTGACTTGATGTTCTCTCTTTGTTTCTCATCCTCTGTACATCTACGTGTTTTCAGTGTTTTATGTAAATAGATGCTGATTAGCCATAACAGGGATTACTTTCACCTTACATTACTTTTCACTTTTTTTTTGATACATTAGGTACATTTTTGATTCAAACGTCTTCTACTTTTAAGCATATTCTGGGCATTGTGTCAATCTGTGTAACAATACCATCAAATTGTGATTAGATGGAGATGTTGAGGGTTGAGGGCCTTGATTACTCCGGTGCATCATTCCAATAGAGCCCTATTGTAAAGTCTGAATAACACCACTACTCCAAAGTGCATCTTAATACTATACTAGACTCCTTTAAATCAGTTTAAAGTCGCCTACACAAGTCTCAGACCTATTCATATACACTCCAATCATTCCATGGTACTGAAAAGAGATACCTTTTACATTGGAAGGCAATACAATGACAATTAGATTATGGTGGCTGCACTTTGGTCATCCATGCGGCTGCTTTGACCCCAATGATTGGTTAAGCTCTGGCTGCGTGGCTCAGCTGGGAGACAGAGGTGGTGCTCATGGCAGCTCCATTGTTCAATGAAGAACTTCTTTATGTGCAGCTGGTGTTGCCTCTGATGTGATTTGGCCTTTCTCTCCTCCTCTATTTGGATGATAAAAAGCTTTACTTCAGGGGCTGACTGGAGTGGCACATAGGCCTGTTGAGAGATGAAAATTAGAGGAAAGATGGTTGGAAGACTTACAGGGATAGTTTGCTGCTGGTGCTCTTTGTGAATTCTCACTTCACTTGAAGGTAGAGTTAACATCATTGTTTTACCAACCATGAGCAATTTTCGCTCTTTGGCGCTCTGTTTCGTTTCCAAAAGCAGATACAAATAAATTGGACAGACAAGACAGCATGAACTAGTGTTTAGTAAGTTTTTGGTTTTGTGTCTTCAGTGAGTCTGTCCTTATCTACAGTTGTCCCTGTTGCTGTGTCTCTAGCAAACAAATCCAGGGCTTCAGACTAACGGACGCACACCTTGAATTGACCTGCAACGGAATTTTTCCCATTTTTCCCATTTAAACTGTATTACTGATAAATGTTTTGGTAATAAATACAGAAGCTACAATCAGCTGTTTTATTTTAGTTCACAGTCACATTTAAATGTAATGGTGCTTAACAAATGCACATTCAGAAATGTAAACAAAGCATTATTACTGTCAGTGCATCGTATTATTGCCTCTGCCTCATACTTTTTGTTAACTCTGAAATAGCAATCATATCTAAGATTATTAAACTTCAATGGAAAGGGGAGTATCTAACTAAGTATCTAATCCAGTATGGGAAATATTGAGTGATGAGGGAGCAAGAGACAGATGAGCTCATGACAATATTAATATTTTTAGCAGCCGATATGTATTTTCTTTTCTCCATAGAAGCAGTTTTGTCTCTCTGTATACAATTCTACCCCTCACCATGAATTCATGGCAATTAAGTGATATCCCACAGTTGTGATGAAATAAAATCCAGTCCTTTTTGTTTGAGAACGAAAATGAAAAAAATAAAAGTTAAAATGTGGTCCGTTTTTGGACGAGACTGAATACAACAGGTCTTTCAACATAGCTGCACCGACCGGAAGTGCACGCAAGCCGGGTTGAGACGGTAAACAATGTGAGAGGAGGGCTAACATTAGGCTAAAGCTAACTCCTTATCGGCTGTCAATACGCAGCATTTTCCTCGCCAATGTACAGTCTTTAGCAAACAAAATGGATAATAATTCGGCTGCGGATCACTACTTGTAAATGTATTATGGACTGCAACGTCATGATTTTCACGGAAACAGTGTTGTGCAAAAGCATGTGCTGACAATGAGTGTGATGCCACCAAATCCAGACACATGAGTGTAGATCGTGTTTTGCAGTTGACTAATAACTCACCGACCCTCCCCCTCTCACACACATCAGTCGACTCTGGCAGAATTGCTCTCTCCTTCTTTTTCAACATGAAATACAAAAGTCATCACATTTGCAGGTCACAAAATGCGACCATTTTGTTACAGTCTGGAGCCCTGATATCTGATGCAGAGAAATAAGGCCTCCTTTCCAATGCTCTACATTTACATGAACCTTCTTACACAAACCTCTACTCAAGCAAAACCTCAAGATTGAGATAAGGGAGCGTTCTTTTAACCACCCCCTTCGGTAAGGTCACTATTTCCCCATTTCTTACTCAGGATCATATCACTGTGGTTGGGAAGCGGAAAAAGCCCAGTAAACAGTCTTGAATAAACCACATATAACGGACTGTCCCTCTTCAGTTGTAGAATATTGTTTCTTACTCAACCCATGAGGTTTTCTTAGATTGGCTAAGCATCTACCAGTGGTGCTATTTTGTATCTGGTTCAGTATGTTCTTCCTCTCCTGTCAGACATACAGCAGAACACGCAGGCCTGCTGTCAGAGAGTATTTTCCAGCAGCCAAAAGGTTTTAAGAAAGAGACAGAAACCTCCCAGCATTCAGCCTGTTAGCTCCACAGCTCTCAGAGCTCATGGTACGTGGGAGAGAAGCTGTCTGACAAGACCACCTCTCCTGCCAGACTCTGAGAGAAGGTGGGGGAGGATGAAAGAAGTGGGGGAAGAAATGGAGAGAAAGAAATAGAGAGAGGAGCCTAGAGACTGTTTCCCTAATCTTTATGTATTAACAAAAACAACATATTCACTCAAGCTTGTCAAACCTTTCACAATCTCCTGAAGAAGGAGTGTCTCGGACAGGATTTGTTTTCCTATCCGAGAGAGAGAGAGAGAAAGAGAGTGTGTGTGTGTGCTTAGAGAAAGCGAGTGTAACATGACTTTATTGGTTTGAGTGTGGTTAAGTGTACGTCAATCAACACACATGTGTTGTGTCCAGACAGTCGAGTTTACGACTGTAATTGGTTTATGTTTTAGAACTCTGTGCTCTCTGAATGGCGTCTAGGTAACAACGGTGTATGAATTTTTCATTGCACCAAGCAGCCACCGCTCCTCACTCCTCTCTGGGCAGATCTGTGTTTGTTTAGACTAAACTTAGGGTGACATGGCATCTGCATTTAGGTGTCAACATGAGTGTGAGAGTGTGGAAATTTATTACCACCCCAAGCCTCAGTGTGTCATCTTGGGATAGGCTAATTGATGCTCCCTGTCCTTTTGTGTACAGTAGCTAGCACATTGTGTTGTTTCTCCGAATCACTCATTCTTTCCCAAATAGACAGGATATTCTTTTACGAGCCATTCTATTCACAAGATATGTTTTTATCTTTAATAAAAATATGTATTGGATTTATTCTTACACTTTCTCAACATTTCCACCTCTCTTGCTTTGATTTTTATCTCCCTCTCTGTCTGCCCAATTGCATTTCCTTTTTCTCTCTACCCTTTTCTCTGCCGTGGTGATTCTCTGGGGCTCCTCATGTTATCCAGTCAGTTGATAGTGTATGCCTCCATGCATCACAGCTCCTAAGCTGTGATTGAAACATCAGACAAGGAGGACGGGGCCCCAGAGATGCTTCCGGCCTGACACCAGCTCTCAGCGCCAAGTTTTATCAAACCCAGTGCCTGGCTTCCACACACATCAGGTATGCTCCATGGCACCAATGTATATTAATCAATGATAATATGATTACCTCTGAATGGGCCGTATACATTATTTAAAGCAGTGTACCTTGGCTTATAGTGCATCTGACTTTCAAATTAAACTCAGTCAATAATTAATGTTGAGATTAACTGAGAGCACCTTTAGAGGGCAGGTGTTGAGAGCACGTGTGTGCGTGTATGCGTGTGAGAGAAGGAGCAAGACAGAGAGAGAAATTCTGTGTGTGCGCACCCGTGTGTGTATACTATTGACATGGAACCATTCATGTGGAGGAGTGATCATGATCTTGGCTCTGTTCCCTGAGGGATCATCTCTAACAGCCCCAGGCAGACACCATAAAATCCCTCACTTCTGTTTGGATAGAAAATCTTCCATGTGTCTCCCAGACATGTGGATGGCACTGACAGAAGCCTGGGAGATGGTGAGGTTTTGTTTTTCTCACAGTGATGTGGGTGAAGAGTTATCTCCATCTCTCTGAGGCAGGGGGTCATGTTGTCTGAGCGAGAGCCTGGGCTTTCTCACACGTGGATGGACTCTCTGTATGGTTCAAGGCCCCTGAAATCTGTCTAGGTGATAAGCTGCCAGCACAGGGGGGAACAACAACAGACAGGGCTTTTAAAGCAGTTCAGCTGGACTGGAAGGCTTCTGTCTGCCTGCCAACAGCCTGATTGCTCAATCCATTGTTGTTCTGCCCAAAGAGCTCCCAGGGCTTGGCCTCACGGCTACCTGTCAATAGCAGGTACTGGCATACATGCTGTTGCTCCGCAAAGGCTGTGCAAGGAAGTTTACAGGAAGTGTAATCTCATGTAGCAACACCTTCGGCTCTAAACAACCTCAAACCCAGCAGCTAAAAAGGAAAGGCTATGAGGTTGGCTGTTGTCTTCAGTCAATCCAGTAAACTTTCAGTATTGACACTTGCAGCTTACTACTGTAGAGGTAACAAGCTAGTCAATTCAACAAGGAACGGAATAAACAATTAGACAGTTAGAGGAAGAAAAAAAAGCCTCAATAGACCACATACTGTTCTTTCCTCGAAAGAAAGGCAAACCGTAGATGACGGTCCGACTAGTGTGTGCAAGATTCAAATAATCAAGCTTGTAACCAATCTTCTGCTTAGGAAAGTCTTGTTCTGCTACATCTTACTGACCGAAATTTCCGGACCTGCGTGGCTGTGAACAGAGGTGTGGCTTCACTGATTACAGTAAGTGCAACCTCAAACTTCCATCAGCCATGGTTCTGCTCGAGGCCTCTTAAAAGGAAGTTTTTCCTTGCCTCTGTTGCCTAGTGCTTGCTCTTGGTAGGAATTGTTGGGTTTCTGTAAATAACGTCACAGAGTACTGTCTAGACCTGGTCTTTTATGAAAAGTGCAATGAGATAACAATTGTTGTGATTTAGCGCCAAATAAATAAAATTTAATTGAATCTAATTGAAGTACAGAAGAAAGAGAGAAATCTGCCAAATTAAGGGATATGAAGCCTCAGTAATAAAAAGGGGAAATTCTTGCTATATCCTTCAGTGCTAATTGAAACAAATAAGCTTATATGTAAGGTTATTTCTTTTTATTTTATGTACATTTTTTAAAGCATTGAAAAAACAAACAAAGAACAAATAGTTTGTCACCTATACATACCATATATAAAACATGTTATACTTATGGAGATGAAGTAATCATCTCAAGTTCACAAACACAATTCCTTTTTTCCAGTATTAGAAGAATTTATCAAACAGTAGATTTAGCAGAAAATGTCACAATATCCATCTATCTATCTATCTATCTATCTATCTATCTGGAGGTTCAGTCTACAATGATTTTTGCTTATTAAGCTTATTTTAAGGAACGTATTTTACCTTCAAGCTCATGCAAGTGCAACCCAATAAACTGAGCCGGATTTTATGAAATTGATTGCCTCTCAACATTGAATGTTCTGCTAATAAGAATGCTAATGATTTTAATAAGGGTACAGTAATTTAACCTAGATGATCTTAATAATACCAAACAACGTAATAGCAATTCATCCTTAGAAGTCACTGAGAGAAGGCACGTTTTCAACAGACCAACCTGCAATAAAAAGCTCAGTGTCTTAGTCAGTGGCAGTCTGTTAGTCAGTCAAACAGGAAACACATAAATCTTTTGAGAAAACATCCATCATGATTCACAGTTGTTTCAATTACTGTGCTCAGCCTAGTAATTTAAGTAAATTGATTTTAGCTCTTGGAAGTAAAAGACTGGGTTTAACAAATAATTACTCCCGAAATGTAAATTTCATAATTTTCCACAAAACCGTTTGATACTAAAGGCCACAACTTGGTTTAGGGTTGCTTAGAAACAAAATATATATTTTGGTTTTCACAAACATCCCCTCTCTGCAACCTCCTCCCAACCCTTCACACACCCAAATCCCACACATATTCTGAACCAAACCACACCACGCACACACTTGTTTGTGATCATCTCTCTGATGACCTCTGCTTTCATTGTATAATGGGTCATCCACAGTTCCAGGACATATATTTTTCTGCCCATGAAAAGAATATATATATACTGTGTGTGTGTGTGTGTGTGTGTGTGTGTGTGTGTGTTGTGTGTGTGTGTGTGTATATATATATATATTATATATATATATTATGTGTGTGTGTATTATATATATATATATATATATGTATACTGTATATAATATACTGTATATAATATAAAATAGGGATTAAGTGTAGATGAATATGGGTGAGGTTTAATTACAAGGATTACATGAAAGGAAGAAGATCTGACTTAAAAAAAGCCCTAAACAGTCATTGTGCATCATTACGCACTGGACATAATGAATCATATTGAAAGTGATTTTAGTATTTCCACACATGCACTGCATCATTTCTACGTATTTATTTCCATAATAGACTGATTTATAGTTTGAATTCTGAAGCAAACATCTGATAAGTAGGTCAATGCCCACGGCATGTAAAAGTCCTTTAATGTGGTCCACTAAAAGGTGAAGCATCAGCCATCCCACGGATCTAGAAACGTGCTAAGAACAAAGCGATCAGTAACTCAATAAGATAAGTAATCTGCCTTTGCATGCCAAAAAAGGTGACATAGAGGAAAGCAAAGGGAAAACACCAGGTTTTCTTGAACATATTGAAGGGCAACATTCAAAATAAGAACTGTAAAGATGAATAGTTATTGTACCGCATTACTACTCATGCACTTCTGTATCCCACACATAATAAAGTTGGTGCCTGTTTTTTCATTTTTATTTATTTTTTATATAAGTTAACATGTACACAACATTTTTTTTTCTAAACCTTATGCTTTGTCATAATTTCTTTTAAAAAATTATTATTTCTTTCAGACACTTTAATGTGTTTTAAAGCACATTTCAACACAATTCTACGTGACCTCTATAGTCGATCAGTGGAAATATGTCCTCCGCTTTTTTTCATTGCAGAGAGCGTTGACATAGCCAGGCGGAAGTCTGTAGTGGTTTGCAACAGTGTAGAGAGCCATTATACACATATGAACAATTTTCCAGGTTTCTCCCCCGCCCTGCTAACCTATTTTTTTGATCGCAAAGGTATGCTTGTGGTAGAACAACAGACAAACGGCACATCTATTTTTGACTAATAGGACAACAATTGTCCCATTTATTTGTGGTATCAGAATTTTCTGTGAAAGCCAGCATTTCTCAGCTGAGGTCTTAAATAATGTGGGGCCTTTTATAATTGCATAAAACGTTACACAGACACTTGGAAGTAATGCCTCATTGTCTTTTTGAATCTTTTATCTTGATCCTTTTCTAACTTATTTCATTTGTCTTCAATGGGCATGGGCAATCTTTACATTTAAGACATTTTTTTTGTCTTGTTAATCCTCCAAGATACAAACAACTTGGGGCCCAGTTATTAAGTCATCTCCATGCCATAGACAGCATGCAGTTATTTTATTGCTGTGGATCAACATTGGGATTGGGCTGATCCCTGTGCACTTCAGACCCTTCCCCTGTAATTACCTGCCTCTCACATTGTTCTGGAAGAGTTGAGGTGAGCTTCCTCCTGCACACTTTGGGGCATTATCATAAATACGGCACATTAACACTTGTTCCCAGCTTGTCAGGATATAAATTAAGTCTGCAGGTGTCCCACCGAGGTTTACCCCTGATACTAATTAAGGCATGATAATTAGGTTTGTTAAATTCGGTCCTTTCAGCCCTGATACCCCCCTTGGAATACAACAATCGCAGATTGCAGACAAGAGAAGGTCTTAGAGGATCCTCCCCTAGCTAACACACAAGAACAGACCAATGGGTGCCTGATAAAGTTGTTTCCCAGTGCTGGAGGGAATATGTGGGCTTGTAATTATGATTGTGCGTGTGACAATTCTCATTCATCTGACTTGAATGGGGTCTTGTTTTGTGAAGGAAAGAGACAACATTTTGATGAGGTTCTTCCTCTTCATCTAGAGAGAGTTATAACTATTCATTTACACCAGAGAAATACCCCCAACCCCCCCTCCTTCTCCTCTCTCCTGTCTCCATGACCTTGGCAGCTGGCATGCCTTATCAAGCAAGAGACAAGAACAAAGACCTAGAAGAATAGCAGAAGGTTATGGCAGCTCTTTAAAGCATTTCAGAGGCTTAAACATAAGTTGTGCCTCTTATAAGAGTGAAAACAAAGTCAGTGTAGCCGGTGATGCTGAGCTCATTAGGTGAAGCCAAGATGTAGGCAGAGGACTATGCATCTTTACAAAGAGGTCAATAAAGGACAGAGATCTGAATATCATTAATCACCTCTTTGCCTCCACAAAGAGCATCCATGCTGTGATGTAGCTCCTAAGTTCTATGGAAAGTGCTCTCCTTTTAATATACTGTATAGAGTGCTACTTATTTTCACATCACATGTTCACATCCTAGAAAAGACAAACCAAAAACACTATATTTAGTGTACAAGCAGCACTGATTAATGACCTGAAGGTTATTGTGATGTGTCACCGTTCATTGTGACTCTCCTCTGAGGCTGCACATGTGGAGTGTCCCCCATCTTCTAGACTCAATACTCATGCCAGACTGAAACGAGGGAGTGGTGAACTGAGGAGATCATAGGGAACGGGAAAAAAGGTAGAAAGCGAGGAAGAAGAGGGGATGAAGGGAACAACGGGACTGTCTTGCTGCTAAAGAGTCAGCTGGCTCAGTTGTAGAGCTTTTCGTCATCCTTTCCCTAGTGGCAGCGACCTGTGAACCCTTCCATGGGAAGGCTAGAGAGAAGAGAGGAAAGAGGGTGGGAGTTACAGAGACAGAGATAGATGGAGTGAGATAGACAGAGAGGCGGAAAGATTAAAAAATTTAAAAAAAAATCAGAGAAAGGGAATGGTCTCTCCCTCCTGTGTAGTCCAGATGTCAGACTGTGTGCAGGCCTCCCAGTACAGGCCTTTGGGACAGGCTCAGCCTGGTGAAGCCCACTGACAGCATGGGGAGAACAGCTGTGTACAGGTCCTCAGCGTTGCCGCTCACAGCTCAGATGTGGGACAAACAGCTACCGCTTTTTGTTTACACATGGTCGTTGTGTACGCATTGTGCCTGTTTACTTGCCTTTTGTATACGTGTTGTTTTTTGATGGTCTCCCATGACAGCCATTGTTCAGCATGGTCATCATTTTTTTTTAAAGTTTTAGCGTCTGGCAGCTGATGGCCTGAGGTGTTGAGGGTACACGCCACAATGAACATTTTTAAGAGACTGTTACATTTACCTCTTATTGGGCAAGACTGCACCTGATGTCTGGGGTCTGTAATTCTTGTAACTGAGAGATGGACTATCATTTTACAATTTGCCATATATATTCTCTTCTATTTTCTTTTCTTAGTTGCATTCAGTGTTACAGTCATACACGTAAACCGTGGTTAAAAATTAACCTGGCTTCCATAACCTTAGTTTTCTCATTTGTCATCTCTTATTCATGATCACACGGCCAACAATAGGAATCACTGTTGCTTCTTGTTTAGAAAACAAAAAGTTTGAAATTTAAACTTAATCTGTCCTCATAATGAGCACAACAGCAACTGGATTTGATGTCTGTAAGTGACTACAGTTGTCTTTGAGATCCATCACTGAATTTTCAGCCACTGATAGACTCTTGGTGATAGTAACCCAAAAAGCTATCCATTATGAATGAAGCAGTGAGAAAGAAGACTGAAATTGAGTGAAACTGAAGACGGCCAGGCAGAGTGCCTGACATCACTGCACACTTGACTGAGACCAGAGACAGGATTGCTTCAGTAATGTTGTACAAAGAACAATGAATGTCTACACTTTCCCCTTAAGTAGTGGATGGCGATGGGGTCAAACGTAACTGGTTCCTGTTGCTCCGCAGACTCCTGGGATTCCTTTTCACGTTTTAAATGAAACAGTGTTGTATGGGTATTAAAACCAAAATGTTATTTATGTAATTTTTGTTTTATTGGATAGTTTACAGCAAAGTGGGGATAGATTGACGTGTGTGTGTGTGTGTGTGTGTGTGTGTGTGTGTGTGTGTGTGTATATTTTAGCACACACTTTACAATGTTCATGTACATGAAGTATTCAGCCACATAATAAGTTGCTTGAAGAGAGAGAAAGACCAAGAAGTTAATTGCTGCAGCTAAATATCCTCACTAACTATATTATCAGTATGTGTGCAGGAACCTAGCAGTTCCTGGCTTTCTCCTCTTCAGTGATGATGACCTGATGACCTGTCCCAAGCCCCTCCCGAGATAACTTTAAGGTCCAAGGGGGTCTGCCAGCACTGCATCCCCACAAAAGGAGGGGGAGCTGGGCCACAGGCATTCTGAAGACTGTTTTTATGGAGGAAAAACACAAGCGAACAAAGGGGTCTGCAGCCAGGAAGCCTTAATCACTGCCACTACCATTAGAGTAATGAGGCCTGATGGACGCACAGTCTAGTAAGAGACGAGGGAAGGGGGGGCTTTCCTCACAGATGAGGGCTGATTACCCCCCTCTCAGTCTTCTGCTACTGCCACCGTACTCTCAGGGGCATATTGATGAAACAACAGTGCCCCACTCTCTTTCTTTCAAGGGTTTCTTTTCATCCTCAGATTAGTAAGGTATTGTTTGAATGAACGCTGTGTTGTTTTAAAGGAGACCCTGGTCAGACAAGTTTGAGGGAGATGTACATAAGAGAAAAGGTAGCACTTGTAACTTCCATCACAAAAATCGAGATCAGATGATTGTAGCCGTTAAAGATGTCACTTGGGTGAAAAAATGGATACCGATCCTTTTATAAAATTACATTTGATAGAATGCCATCAAATAACTGTCAAACGTGTACACATATGTTAAAGGAGAATTCTGGTCAATTTCAACATGTAGGTCTGTTTGTAAATTTGGAGTGCTGTCAGTAGAGAGAAAAACAAAAACAATCGGTGCTGCCTACACCGTGTAAGCCTCCTGCTAATATTAGCACCCAAAAGGGTTAAACAGGGCAAGTTTTAAATGTTTTTTTTAGCCTCTAAACATGTTGAAAATGTCATTAAAGGTTCCTACCAATATGCAGTGATTACTTCCTAGTGAACACAGTGAATTTCACTGCTGTAGATGTGAATGAAATGCATGAAAGTTGTGCTAATTGAGCTAGTTCCTGTGTTGATACTGCAAGGAGTGCTTAGGGACTGTCTACAAACCACAACACCAAAAAAGAGTGCTGTAGTACAACTAACAGGAGACACGTTATAAATGAGGTAAGTTTGGAAACACTACCTTATTTAATCATTAAATTGATAGCCTACATATTTTTGTTTCATCTCTTTTCAATGTTGTAGTTTGTAGACGGTCCCTAAGCTCTTTAACTGCCATCTCAACACAGGAACTGAACACAGCTGAATTAGCACAGCTTTTATGCATTTCTTTCACATCTACTGCAATCAGATTCAATGTGTTCACTCGGATGGAATCACTGCAAACGGCTACAAACCTTTATTGACATGTTGAATATATTAAGAGGCTAAAAACACATTTAAAACTTGCCCTGTTTAAGCCTGTTGGGTGAAATTTCTAGCAGGAGGATAACTTGGTGTAGGCAGCACCAATTGTTTTAGTTTTTCTCTCTAATGACAACACTCCAAATTTACAAACAACAGACCTACATGTTGGAATTGACCGGAATTCTCCTTTAAAGACACTATTGATTTTAACAGTAAGCTTCAGAAATGATGCTTGGCTGTGGTTAAATGTGACCACAGTGCTTTGTGAGCTGTGTTGTGACCATCACTATCCAGGGATTGCCTGTTGTGTACTCTCCTGTTTATGGATCTCATAGCTCTTTACAACACACTTCAAAAATTAATCACCCCAGAGGCCCATACAAGTCTCTCGCATGCATCTGGTGAACTGCTCTGGCCAAGCTCGCTCACACTGGAAGCAGCCACCAGTGAACAAACATTACATTATATAAAAAGGGAAAAATATATAGATGTGGCTCTTTTAGATGAAGATTGCAATTAAATCACCCTAGAGAAGAATTAATAACTCCCTCGTGTGTGTCTGGTGTAACGTCACAAAGCACAGTTGACACTGATGGCTTGTCACAACACAGTTTGCTAATGCTGCTTGTTGCTGGACCTCCTGTCTGCCTGTGTTGGCTAATATTTCCAGCAGGTTTTAGTTTTAAAGCTCTCAGGTGGGCCTTGAAACAGTTGCTCAGATGACGGCGAAGTCCTCCCTCGAATTTTCCATCTCTCTCTCCTCCTGTCCACTGTCCTTTTCAATGGCTGATTTATGGCCCACATAAGTGTGCAGGAGATGTCAAGATTTCAGAGGAAGTCATAAATAGAACAAAACCGAAGAAGAGAGGAGGGAAGAGGAAACCAACTGAAGAGGTGACAGGGACATGCAGAGTGAAAGCGAGAGTGTGAGAGAGAGAGAGAGACAGACACGGACTGATTATTTCAGTCAGTTTGACTGTAGAGAGAAGGCTTTCTCTGCTGCTGTATTTACTGTACTTGACGTCTGTCTTGCTGCCTTTTTTCTTTCCTTCCCGTCAACTGACCATTGAACTCTGATTTGGGGTATACCTCCCTGTGGTTTGTTCTCCTAATTGGAGTCAGGATGCAGATGCTCTGGGAGCTCGAGAGCAGTTTATATACACACCTTTTTTTTTTTTTTTTAGATAAAACCAACACAGAAGAAGGAGGATAAACTGAGGGAGGTCAATGTAAGAGGAAAGGTAAAAGAAGATGGGGAGGGGGGGGGGGGGTCTGTTGTTGTTTACATAAACTGGGGTTTTCCCCAGCATACATTGCAGGTAAACTTTTTTTTAAGGCTGGTGGCTTTCCAAGAAATGATGCTGAAGATTTTTTTTTCATAAAAAGATATAATAGGCACTGGCACAAATAAATCGGATGCAAATCAGTGAAGTAAATGTGAGTTCTGATTTTTCATGTGGGTTCAAGAGGAAACCAGTTTTACCTTGAACAACTCTTCAAAATGAGCAATACCCGGTAATCGTCCCTTGTCTCCTTAACACCACACTGAAAAAGGGTTTCCCTA
The DNA here is from genome assembly GCF_008692095.1 of Etheostoma spectabile. Classification (NCBI taxonomy): domain Eukaryota; kingdom Metazoa; phylum Chordata; class Actinopteri; order Perciformes; family Percidae; genus Etheostoma; species Etheostoma spectabile. The sequence goes on along the minus strand of NC_045733.1, from coordinate 4,347,461 downwards.
TCAGATAACCTCTTTATCATGCTAATGATGAGGGGGCTACTGTGTCCAGTAAAGGAATAACTATCCAACCTATCATCTGTCAGCCACGCAGGCCTTACCAAAATAGCTGGTAATCACTCACGCATGCACGCATGCATGCATATCCCATATTAGCCATTAGGAAAATAAACATAGAATTTAATTTCTAGAAAGATTTCTAACAAAGAGTGTGGCGTGCAAAACATGTTTTAAGTGTGCTCCTGTGATTTTCTGTGCGGTAACATTTTCACCACTGATTTATTTGTGCTTTGAAAGCAATACCACCTTGGCAAATCAAGACAGAGAGAAACCTCTGAAACAACAACATACTACTTATGATTGTGGCAGCCGGTAGGTTACAGTGACCTTTAATTGACCTTTTTGTAATACTCAGCTCTATTCTACACTAGAGAAAACTTTGTCTTCTTGTCATGTTCATTTGCAGTTGTTAAGCCTTTGGCTTGATCAGAACTTTTGCAGAGATCTGCTCCCTGTTTTTGAGATCCTCTCTGGATGGATTTTTGTGTGCATTGTGTGAATGTCTCTCTAGCATCTTGATTTATTTTTTTAATCAATCAACTGCTTTCCCCGCAGTGAACTTTTTAAAGGGAAACATGAGTTACGTGAGCAATGGTGTTTGTCACAGTGATTATTGTGTGATTAAGCAAAATGCAAGGACAGCACCAATCTAATATATTTTACAGTATCAAACATCAGGTAATGTATTTATATTGGTAATTATAGGGGAACAAAGAAAAAAGAAGACTATTTCTGTAGCTTGTTCATTTTGTGTGTGTGGTGTGTGTGTGTGTGTGTGTGTGTGTGTGTTGTGTGTGTGTGTGTGTGTGTGTGTGTGGTGCACAGACGGCCCATACATCACATCCTCTTTACAGTGTTTCCCTGTGAGTCATTTGCATGTCGTTACAGCTTTGTTTTATAAGTGAGTGGCTATTAAGGAAGCTGCTCCATAAAACGCCTGTTAAAATTGAGGAAGGCAGCAATACGGATCTTAAAAAGCCAAGAGCATTCTCTATTTTCTCACCTTACGTTGTTGATGAAAAGTGTGTATGTGAGTGAGAGAGGGACAAAGAGGGAGAGGGAACCCAGATGTCTCTCCTTTGGGACTCACACATCTGTTGGGTATTTTAATGACAGCAAAATTTATGCATTCCCATTTCTCTTCCCACTTTTCTCTACCCTCCCTTCTGCTGCAGTCCCTCTGTTCTTCCTCTTTTCACACATCTGTACTTAGTTTTGTGAGCCCTGGTGTTTTCCCCATCTGTGAAGGACAACACAACTGTTGGCAGGATTATTATATGCTGGACCCAAGATTGGACAGGGCATCCATGGAGTCTGTGCATTCAAATGGCCCCTCCTTGACAATTTAATTATGTCTTACATTAATCTGATTATCTGTTCTATTGGTATTGAATATTCTTGTGTTGTGATCAAAACTGTAAAAAAAAAATATATATGTATGTATGTGTGTGTGTATATATGTGTGTGTGTGATATATATATATATATATATATATATATATATATATATATATATATACATAAATTCTTCATCTTTGTTTGGAGAAGAACAAGGATATGTGTGGGTTTGTCCATAAAAATGCAGTGTATGAGTTTGGGCTCTTATACATGTCAATTAAGAACTTAAGAACTGGTTCTTGGTCTTGCATGATTTAAAATGTCAGGACCAAAATGAGTCCAGTCACAAAACACACACAGTACAAGATGACTACATACAGTGTTTGTTTTCTTGTAAGAAGTTAAACCATTCTGCCAATGAAGCTGCACAGACTGAGTGTAAGACCTGATTCTCAGTTGGTAAGGGTTAGGTGGTTTGGGGTGTAGTAGGTAAGCCTCAATTTGGGATTGGAATCATCTGGTTCACATCTGGATCTGGTTACAGTGTCAAGGAGGGCGCTTTCGTGACAGCCAGGCACGTGGCAACAAAGTAAACCCTTGGCAGAGAGTATGTCCCTGTAACTCATTTGTGAAAGAAATGTTAGTATGGCATGCAATTTTGACAAGCTTAGCAATGTGTTTATAAGAGATAAAGGAGGAGAGATTTTGCAAAGTTTAACAAATTTTGGTATTAGGAGGCTCTCCACTAGGCCTGCACGATTTAGGGAAAAATATGAAACACAATTTTTTAGCATATTGACAATTCACTGTCACAATTTTTTTTCTCAAAAAGTGTAATGTTTGTTGCACACATGAACCATGACAAAACATAACAAATTGACAGTACCAAAAATAGATTTATTTTGGCACATATAGCACACTGCGCATCACCACAAGCCTGTAAACATAGAGGCTTCAGTGAAGAGAAGGGAGAGCGTTGCAGCGCTTTAAAACCTATTTTACACAGTTTATACATGTTTAAAACAACTCACAGAAGATCGTTGTAGCGTTTGTGATGCAGTCGGCTTGTAAAACTAAATGACAATCAAAGTCATTAAAAAAATTCTTATAGTATATAGTTTTAAGTCCACAAGATAGTCTTGTGGATTTAAAACTATAGCTTCCATGTTAATGCATAAGTCAAGTATAAATTGGTGTCATGTGAATGTTACAAAGTTGTTTTTTGCCTCAAAGGGTCAGTAGACCTCGCTAATTCCTGTCTTGTCAAGCAGTTAAGAAAGCTGTGGTCAGAACAACTGGTTCTCATTTGCAGCACAAAGACGGGTCTGTTTTAAAGGGGTGTATTTGTGAGATTACATTCCTTTCCGTCGTTACATGCATATGGTGTATTAAAAAGTGGGAGTGCTTTTTTTCCTTCCTCACTCATGTAAAAAGTCTTGTTATTTGGTACACTGCTGTATGTACTACATACTATTCATATGTTAGACTTTGTCCTTTCATGACTGTTCTTCACGAGCACTTTCTCCTTCTCTCCTTCTAACTCCTCTGTCCTCTCAGTCCACTCTCTGAACACTGTTTCTCACAGCTATTTCTCTCCCTCCCCCTCCTCCCCACTCGCTCTCATGGACATGACAGTGCGGGGGGATAAGGGAAGAGTAATTATGGTTCAGTGAGGCTGCCAGGTGTGATAAATGACTAATAAGGGGAGCGGAGCCCTGGGTCCTCTAAGGAGGACTATTACAGTCTTATCAGCACAGGGCTGCAGCTCTCTGCCTGGCCTGGGACAGAGGCCCTTGTAGCTGTGCTCGCTCCTCTCCTAACCCCTTCACCTCAGTCATCCTCCACAGCCAGCATCAGACCAGCCCACCCCAGAGACAAGCTCCAGCTTTAACACCTTAGCTGCTGGTTCTGAAAGTGCTCATTCATTTCTTTTCAATGAGTTCTCTTTTCATACACCTTTTAGTACAAGCAAATTTAAAATGAGGAGACACTATCATTGTGGTTTTTATGTTGCTGATATAATATAAGCCGAAGAAAATGCAGTTAGACCCTGACAACAAAAAAGACAACCTTCAAGCATGTCAAGCTGCGTGTGTGGGGGTGTGTGTGTGTGGTGTGTGTGTGTGTGGTGTGTGTTTGTGAGCGTGCGCGCCTGTTTGTGGGACACAGTTTCCAAGTGAACTACAGATAGTACTTCTGATAAATAGTGAGACCACTCTCTGTGGCATAAACACCTCCAACGAAGCATCGCTGACATTTTTATTGGCCATTTAAAAGCTCAGTTTCCTTGCAAATATATAAAGGGTAATCTATAGTACTGACTGTTGCTTATAAGTGACCTATTATTTACACTGGGTGGTTATCATGCATCTCTGGCAATTACTACATGGAATAGCAATCGTTTTCCCTCACTTTGGTACATTATATTATGTGTCTATTTGTAGCTTTTGAGAGCTTTGCAACTTCTCATAATGCTTAAAAAGGATTCGTAGGATTGCACTGAATAACAATTAAGTAGACAACACAACCAACTGAGACAATGGAAAATGTAATTACAATGATTATGCAGCCAATGTATGGAAGACATTCACATTTGGCCTAATTGCTTAAGCTGATAACTTTAAATCACAGGTTTTCTTTTGATGCCAGTTACATTTTTATCTCATTTTGTGGTAAACAGCAGGAAGAAAATTAGTGTGTACATTCTTAGGCAGTTAAATTATATCATGGTTTAAATGGCCTTGCAGCAAGTTTTATCTGATGGTAGTATGGTTTTCTCTATGCATTACAACAGAAAGATGGTGTGATAAGACCTATCAACAAAATTTAAATAAAACTTCAATGTGACCAATTTCGCTGTATGCTCATCTATAGCTCCTCCCTCCAACCATCATATTCTAACCAGCATGCTTGTTTATCAACCAAAAACAGCAGTATACATCTACATACAGTCTACCTTTCCTGGCAACAAGAAACCAGAAACATTTTTGAGTTCCTCCAGGAAGAGGGAGCCCAGATGTAGGAACAAACATTTTGGCCACTCATATTTGCAGTCTGAGTTGTTCTGTCATAATGCAAAGCCTAAACTCAAGACCCCAAGATCCTTCCTGCTCTCCACTTGAGCCAGCAACTCCCTCCCAGAGAGGGAAGTCCACAGTTTTTCAGCAGTGGAAAAGTGCACTGTGCAAGAGTGCAAGTGTATCAGATTAGAAGTGTTGACACTCATCCTGACAGCTTCACACATGGCTACAAACTGTAGAGTTAAAAGCAAGCCTGAGACTATCAACCTGGACATTCCTACTGTATTTAACCTGACATCCTTACTGTATATATACTGAACAAAGCACAACCTTTCCAATACCCAACACACATACTACGAACATGTTTGAATAATTGTTGAGGATGTGGATTCATGTCTTACTGGCATACCTCACAGGACACACCAAAGGAAACAGTAAGTCTTCCACCAAATCCACAAACACAGGTTGATTGGATGGGCAAAGTTGTATGACCCCTTCAGTGTTAAAAGAGTAAGGGTGAAGAGCTGATCCACCAGGACCAACATTTGCTTTTTTTTACTTTTTTGAGATTCTCCTTTTCCTGTACCTTGTCTTAAGCTTTAAAAAGAGGATGAGCAGTGTTTAATTTCAACACACCTTTGCTTTCTCATCTTTTAAAATAGGAGCCGCCATATTGCATGTACCAGAAGTAGCCTAAGCCTTGTGTTTGCTGCTCTAGGCAAGGTGGCTCTGTTTTCATTCTGCTTCTTTTAAAATGGTCTTCAAATTGTTTGCTTTCTAAACTTGAATCAACCGTGTTGACCAGGAACAGTTGCACTTGACAGCACAACTTCCATGGAGGTGATTTTGGAAGAGAAGAGGATTACTTGATTTTGGGTTGGTGCACAGGTTGGGTACAAGTATGATTGTAGTGGTAAGTAAAGGGCTTGATGGTCTATATCTATTACGTTCCAATTCTGGGATTGTCGCGTTCCGCCAGATTTCGCTCTTTTCGGCCGGATGTCCATTACCTTTTGCTTTCTTGGTGTTGTATTTTAACATCCCGGAAAGCTGTGTGGACAAGCAAGACTAAGGGATTGATAAAGCTGGTGCTGTGACCCAGCCAGGATCAGACTATTATGAATGTAAACTGTATGCATACACATTATAACTATCTATACAAGAGATCTAACACAGATGGGGGGAGTTTAGCTGCACATATGAGTTGATGAGGACTTAATTATCAAGTGTTTTTTCATTCAGTAGATAATTTGCATGATTTAAATACTGTTGGCCATTGGTCCTGCCTGACCATCTCAGGTTTGTCTTCCCCAAGAAAGGGAAACCAGTCAAATGGCTGAGTTTAGCACAGGGGAAGGTTAATTTGTTAACCCCAGCCCCAGGCCAGTGGATGGTGGGTTGATGGTTGCTTCATCATTAAATGGAAGCCATCATCCTGTGAACCATGATCCACAAGAGAAAACCAAATGACCCCAACATTTACCCAAAGAAAAGGTGAGCATGATAACCTGTGCATTACACCCAGGGAAAGTGTGCAAAGGATTTTAGAAGAAAGTGAATGGCGATTTTTAAGTGTCAACAAGTGCCAATGCCTTCTCCTTTAACCATGGGTTGGAGAGTATGAAGTTGCTTATAGCATCCTCTCTGGACTAATGTTTTCAGAAGGAATGAACAACAAATGAGTTAAACATGCACCCCATCCTTCCCCCCACATCTAAAACTCGTGGCTAATTCATAGCCCTGTTGATTACCCAGGGGAGTTCTTTTATCTCCCCCATTTCATTCCTGAAGCCCTTGGCGGACATTTTAATGGCTGCACTTTCTTTGTCTGTCAGATATTTAAATGGAAAGGTGCGTGTGTGTGGTGAGGAGTGAGGCAGCGTGGGGGCCTTCTCAGATTCTGCATGTCAATCTTTAATGCCTAGAGATATGGGCAAGCTCTGACCTCTCACTTTGTCTTTCTGCCTCTCCCTTGCATAAATTGACCTCTTGATAATCATTTCCTACTCCTATCAGCTGTAACGAGTGTTCCAGAGCACTATGCAGTCACGTGACCCAAAGACAGCCATTAGGGTTGAGAGATTGGCCCCTTCTGCAATGGCTAGGCCATATAGCCTTCCACTCACATATGCACTACAGTAAGACTGTTATGGCAAGTGAATTGCACTCTGCCTGTTTGGTCATGAACATCACAGAATCACATGTAATAAAAGGGGGAACCATTGGTATAATGGAACTGCCAGAGCGATTTATTTGCCATTGCTGCTATCTGTTGGTAGTTAGAGCTAAAGGAATGGCTAACATCGGCGGGAGAATATAGGGTGTGCCTGAAGAACGATAAATGTAAAGCTCATAAATATTAAGGACACATTCATATTGTTTGTATTGCATTGCTAGTGCTGGGTACCGACTTTTAGGCACTGCCCGAATTGCCACCATAGTATCGGAAAATGCCTTGTCATTCAGTACCAAATTTCAATACCTAAAGGAGTAAATCTTATCAACATCAGTAAGCCAAGACGCATGTGGCATGCTTGTAACAAGACAAGATCTATCAATGCTTGTGATTGACCCCCTAACATTACGTCGTAGTGGCATGCAGGAAAAGGACTACAGTATGTTATGTACAGAGACAGGGCTCACGTGTGTGTGTTGTTGTATTTTGAGAGGCTTGACAGTGTGTGTTGTAAAGGTAAAAAATTGTAGAGTTATGTTTAATGTTATAATTTTATTTGTTAAAAGGCATTTTATAAAATCTTTCTTGAAAAAAGTATCTTCCATGAACTGGGATTGAAAAAACACGGCATCAATATCAAATTTATTTGAATGATGCAGCCTTATGTAGCTCAGCGTTAATTCTTTCAGGAAGACCTAAATATTAATCAATGCACTCCTAAATCAATTCAGCTGTTATCCAAATAAGTGTATATTTTATTATGCTGTGTATAACTGTCTCATATCTGCAACTAGTCTCTCCTGATCAAAATGTATCTCAGCGTAAATCCTTTCAGGAAGGCCTCACTCTTAATCAATGTTCTACCTAACTCAAATCAGCTGTTGGAGGCGTTCACCTTCCTGCTAAACCAATCAGAATCTGACACAAATGGCAAGGGCGATTCACAGAGTCACAACCCTGCTTTTAAATAATAATTTCTCTCTTTGCTATTCAGCTGTTGTTGCAGGTAAAGAGTGCAGCCCTCCACCTCCCCTTCCAGTCACCTACTCCAGCTGACCGGTCCGGAGCCTCCATAGGTCTGGTCTTTGGGCTTCTTTGTTGCCACCACTGGTGTCTAGATTCCATGCTGGGGGGGGGGTATAGCCCTATACACATATATACGAAAGATTTGTATAGCGATGGAGTCTAATCGCCAAAGACATTTGATTTGATCTGTAAAATAAGTCTTATTTGCATATCTGCAAAAATGTTTCCCCTGATTGAAATGCATTGCTCAGGCATTCTCCAATATTTTGGCTTGAAATTGTCCCCTGATGGTGCTGCCTTTTGAGCACTGCTGCTTACCTGGTTTAGCACCAGTTTAATGAGGCCCCAGTTTCCTGTCTTTCTCCTTCCCAGGGCCACACTGCATATGGCTACACACCTGCTCCACAGCAGTGGCTGTTTACAGATGACCAGACACTTCCAACAGGGGCTAAGGCCAATAGGGCCGGTATTAGCATAGTATTTTTTTTTTTTTCGTACCAACTAATCAGTCTTGTTTTTTCGTCCATAAGGCCCACAACATTTTGCACCACCTCATCCGTAAGGGTTTTCTAATGCTCTGGTTGACTTTTTTATGTTTCACCCATAATTCCTTTAGTTTCATTTGATTTGTCACCATCTTTCTCACTACATAGGACCACAATTTAAAAGCAGACAATTTTAATTGATTTGAATGGTAAAAAAGAAGGATAAAACAACCCTGACCTTCTGGATCTCTTTGATTCTCTAAATGTATACACCTAATTAGCTCCAGATGTAAATTCTTCTTAATTAGTTTACTTAATGCTTTCATGAGTTATGGCCACACGCTAGTGGTCCTCGAATGCACATTTATTCCTTTTGGGGACACCTCTAATCTTTTCATATTAAAAGCTAAATAGTTAAACGTGAGTATTGATCTAATTACACACGGATTGGTCTGGAGAGGGTTACCAATTAAAGTTTGTGTAGTATGTGATAATGTGTAGTTCTGAGTTAGACCCCATTGTTCATTTGCTTCATTTATAATTTGATGCTATTAGTTGCCTGTAAAAATATACTATGAATTATTTAAGTTCCCAGATAGTTACCCTTTTATTCCCTAGTTTTACATCTTACATCTACATCATCTCACATCTAGTTTTACATCTTACATTGTACCTACACTCATGTAGGTATTAACTACTGTAGCTAGCTGCTGTATGAATTAATCAGTCATCACTTTACTCAGTGTTTTTGTTTGTTTTATTCTTGTATGTAAAAAATCTTTTAGTCAGCACAAGCCCTGCTCTACTTATGCTTTGTATTGATTCAATATGATAGGATTTAAGACAATATTCTAAGGTGGTGTTGTATGTATGTATATATTATACTGAGATATGTATAAAAGTGGTATTTACATATGTGAAAGAACACATTAATACAAACATGTGAAAACCACAAAATGCATTCCAAAATTAAATACAAAAGTAGGGCTTATTACAAGACTGTTGTGTTGGGTTTTTGATTTTTCAATTACTTAATTAGTGTGTATCAAGAGGTGGCAGTTTTGTCATTGGAACAATGGGGACACTTCTGCCAAATGCTTATCTTTTTGGGTGATTTGTTTATAAACCAGATTCAAATGTCCAATGACATAGAACTAACATAAGGGATTTCTTTCCCCCTGTACAACATTTTTGAATTGCTAAAGGGCACGTATTGTGCCCTTGGTAGTAGGCGATGCACTGGACTGGAAATGTAATTGGTTTTGTTTATTTAGTTAGGAAATGTAGTTTTGTGCTTATGTAAGTGAATAATTTTTAGACAAATATGTACCCCCAACTTGGCTGGCTCACAGGAATACCACAGCTGTGGTGTTGAAAAATAAATGGTTGGTAAATCGCTGAGCAAGAATAATGCGTAGAGGCAAAGCTCAAAATCTTTTTAAACAATAATGTTTGTTCTGAGCAGAGGGCCAGAGACATCTATAGATCTTGTAAACGATAGCATTATTTTGAAAAACCTTTTAAATTTAGTTTCAAGTGATGTGTTTCCTTTTTTGTGATACTGTATAGATATATTTTATATGAAGAACAGCTGTCCACAGAGGTATAAGACTGAAAATGTCCAAAGTACAAAATCATAAGTAAAGTTTAGATTTTAAGTGAAAACACTAAATGACATTGTTACCACTTGAATCAACACAACTGAAAGTAAAGAAAGTAACATTAACTAATATCAGGTATAATTAGTAACATAATCAAGATATTTTACAATTTTTTCCCCAAAATACTTCTGTGTGTTTGACTATTCCTAGTATCAAAATGTACGGGCGGTGTATTCAGTATGGAGAAGGTCAGTCATTTTACCATCATAAGTTTTCCTTTGCATTATGTACGGTTTTAGATTTTGGGATGTCTTTATCTTCTTTTCCAGGCAGTCATCTTCTTTTCATTTTTGAGTGGTGTAACAATCGATTAGCAAAGTAAAGCAAAGTAAAACTTGCTTTGGTTTGCGTAATCAATCAAAATAATCCTCAAGTCTCATTTTTCTCATTGTTAATTTTTTTGTTGGACAGTAAATGCTAAAAAGCACAAGATTATTTAAAAAACACTTGTGTTACTGTGTAACCTAATAACAATATAGCAATTTTGACAAAAATGAAAGCAGACCTGAAGTTTCCTGTGAGGGAACACACAACTTGAGAAAGACTTTAGTGTACAGAAATTAATGACAACCAATAGACACCTGGAATTGTATAAAAATACATTCACATTTTAAAACACAGCAGTTTTTATTTATTATTTTTGGGGGGGCTTTTCCCTTTATTAAAGTGACAGTGGATTGACATGAAAGGGGGAGAGAGATGGGGGATGACACGCAGCAAAGGGCCGCAGTTCGGATTCAAACCTGGGCTGTTGCAGGACTCAGCCAACTTGGTGAGCTAGAGGCTGCCCCCCAGCAGAATTGTAAAAAAAAAATGATGTACAGAATATGTGAGATGTTGTGAATGGGCTGAGAGATGCACAATCACTGGTATGGTCCTTTTAAAGAGACCAACTGTGAGATGCTGATGAGGTCTGATGTGAGTTCTGAGAAGTGTGGAGCACTAAACTGTTGATTCCTCCAGTCCATAAGACTCCCAGCCTGTCAGTGTTATCTCCTTCTCCCTGGTGGAGGATACATGCTCCTTGGGAAGGGCTAGCACCATGGTCTGGTGTGGAATCGGATTCTCCTACGAAAGCCCCTGACCTCACTGTTATATGATAGAAAGTGAAAGTTAACCTGTATCAGTGCCCGGGGACAGTGTCTGCCTTTGTCGTGGGAATATGATGTTTCACCACGTTCTGAGACTTCTCTCTCCTCACTCTCGGACTTGCATGTGTGTGGCTGTATACGCACACGCACACGCACACACACACACCTTACCTTTCTAGCTTTCTAAAGCTAGACCAGCCTAGAGAGCAGGTTTCAGTGCAGGCCACATACGCTTGTTTGTGGACCTTTGTTTATTTGTCAAGTCATATTTTCTATTTCATCATTCCCCTGTTTACTCGCTAAAGACCATACTTCTTTTACAATAAGCTTGCTTGTGAAAAACTGCTATATGCAAGATAAAGTGTAAGGGATAGTAGAGGGCAATTTCCACAACCATTTTGCTGTTGACTATTATTACTTATGATAATAATAAAAATAAATAATTTAATTAAATTCAGCTTTAAAAAATGAAACATTAGGTTCTCTAAACAACTACAGTGGCATTTCTTAATGAGGAACAAATCCTCCACAATGAGGACCATAAAGAGTGATTGCAGCTCATTCTATAGTACTGTTGGGTTCGGCTATTGTTTAGCAGTTGCAGTCTTCACTGAGTATCACTATTTATGTTGGGCAAGTGCCAACACTGAGTGCAAACCACAAAAGCAATGACGGGTATCACAAAAGTTGCAACTAAAATCTAGGAAAAAAAGGATTTTTCTAGATTATCACCTTAAATTTTTACGCATTGCAGCTGTACCTTTCAGTAGATGTGTGGGAGGACTACTGCTTATAATCTGCTGGGAAGGATCTGTACATGCACTGTTCTGTATAAAGGTTAATGAAACAACGCAGAGGGCTGGTACCACGGCTGCAGGTGTGCTCTCTCTCTCACACAGGCACACTTAACAGAAACAGGGAAAAACAGGACAAGCTGAGTTCCTTTGTTGCAAAATAAACTGTACATTTGCATTTGCAGTTTGCTAAATCTGCACAGCTTACAATTTACCAGATTGAGAGATGTTAATACACAGACATTTTTACTGGGCTTGTGGACATAGTCATGTTAACTTTGAATATTCTCATAATATTCTCATTATGAAAGCATTGATAATTTTCTCCATCTTTCACCTTCCCTTCCTATGTACCTTTTTTGTTCAGACCGTTTACAGGAGAGTATGTGTTTCTATATGTAAACAGTGACATTGCTAAACATAGTTGTGTGATATGGCCACTTTAAATCACTAAGTTCCACCCACATTACGTTATTGATGAACCTAATTTAGAATATATTTAAACCACAAGCTGGACATGGTATTGAAAATACAGCAAAATATCTTTCTTTCTTTTTTTTTACGATTGCAGGCCATATGTTTTGTGGTATTTTTCATAATGTCTTGGTTGGCTGCAGCTGGTCACAGGACACATAGTGATGACTACATCCGTGCCCTAGCGAGCAAGAGTGAACTAAGGATTAGAAGGAGCAAAAATACGAAAATGACAGCAGGACAGAGATATTAAGTTTCACTGTCTTCAGTCTGTTCTCTATTCTTAAAGCTGTTTACAGCTATGTCTGATCCCAGGGAACAGATGGTGGTCTCCCCCTCACTGTTTTGTGTATCGCCCTTTGCTCATGCATGTTCAAATGATCATATGTCAGTTTTTTTGTATGGGTTATATTTATAATCAATATCTTATTCACTTTACAGTTACAGCTATCTAATGCTATTCATATTGTCAGCCACTTTACAACAAATGTGTTTTGGTGTTTTTAGAGTAAATCCCATGAATAGTTTATTAGCAGATTTGGTTGTTTAGACTGTTTTACTGTGTACAAAAAAATAAATAGAAAGGTTAGGTGACAAGTAAGACTAGTTTCTGACAGCATACAATGACATGGCCAATGATGAAATGATAGACAAAACTGTCATGGCATGAAAAAAGGAAGGAGATTGCAAGAAAGGAATAGATGGAAAGGGAGTGTGTTGATACTGAAAACAGATGAGATAGAGTTGCATAGAGAGATGAAGTTAGAGACCGGGAGGGCTAGAGGGATACAGGCAGTGTTCTAATGACTTCACACCCCATTAGCTACTTAGTCTGATGCGTCACACCTCATTATGCTGCTGGAGCAGCAGTGCATGAACGCGTGAAACCGTCCACTCAGCCAGACCTGTCCACCCGCTCCAAACGCTCACTCACTTACAGCAATTAGCGTGTGTGTGTTTGTGTTTCTGTGTTGCTTGCATGTGTGCATGTATGCGTAAAGGTAAAATCCAACTGGCCTGCCTTATTCTGAAAACAAATGGTTAAAATTGATTGTTTAAAGTCCAATGAAGACTTTCTCAAAAGAAATATAGCAGGTTCCACTATGTGGCATTTCAACACAAGTTCACCATGGCTACCCTGCAGCTCAAACTGGAAATGCTGTGAATAGTCCAGAGCAGGGCTTTCTTTGTCAGCCTACATAGGGGAGGAGGACCGAGTAGCGCGCTCCAGAAGCCTCTCTTTAATCACTATTCCTTAAACACGCGAGTGCACATGCACCACACACACACACACACACACACACACACACACACACACACACACACACACACACACACACCACACACACACCACACTCTGATAAGGAGATGGGAGAAAATAAGTCTCCCAATGCCATTCCCTGCACATGCAGCCCCAGTTGGCAGAGTGTGAAGTGTTCCTCTCCAGGACAAGGCCTGCTAACTCAAATCCCTGGCCAGCGGCCACACTCCTCTCCATTACAAACACTGGGCCCATTTATCCCCGTGCCCCGCCCCCCCTCCAGTCACACTGCCACCCGAGGGGGAATGCTACATAATGGCTCTGTAGCCACTGTAACTGACATCTCTATTCAGCTAATGTTTATTGTTTTGCTCTGCTTGGTTTGTTGATATTCAACAAAAAATGAACAGCACACAAGAAAAACCAAAATGAGAAGATAATTGTTTCATTGCGCCAAGCTTTGTATAATTCATGTATCCCAAACAAATATTTCATATTTAATCTGAGCAGTCTTCCGTTTCCAGCCAAGTTAGACTGTGTTAATACCAGGGAGATGAAGCAGCTACTTTATTATGCAGTTTACCTCTGACTGGCATTTCACTATGAGGTTGAGCGCTTGAGTTGCTGATCTTAAATTATCTTATCTTTTCCATTTTCATTGTCCATCCTGGACATATTTTGTCCCAAGCCAAATCTGATCTGCGCTCTCACTTGTCTTACTCTTTGGACTTCAATCATGTGCCAAGATGATAACATTTAAGAATTGTTTGACTCATCTCAGCAGCCTTTGCTTGCTTATAACATGCTGGGAACAGAATCCTTCTATGCGTGGCTCCTCCCAAGGTCACTTTCAGTTTGATTTTGCAAATGAGGTTGTTGTGTTAGTCTTTTCCACATTAATTCCTTTGTTCTAACTGAGGGTTAAGATTTGAGATGTCCTGCGGCGGCCTCTAGCTCACTGGTAGAGCGCGCGCCATATGTAGGGTCCTCTCCAGCGGCCCAGGTTCGAATTGGAACTGAGGCCCTTTGCTGCATGTCATCCCCCTTGTCTTTCCTCTAGTTCCTGTCTCTCTTCAGCTGTTCTAAATAAAGGAAAAGGCCTATAAATAAAAGGTTTGTGTCTAGAGACACAACTTTATGTCATTTTTTTTAATGAAGTGTGGGTTAGGTTAGCGTTTATTAGCACTACCATGTGCAGTGCATCACCATCATTAAGGAACATAGTGAACATAGTAGTAGCAATCATAGCAGACTAGATGATTTGTCTATGCAAATGTCATAAATTGATCATCATTCCTAAAAGTTCCTGTCTGTATGCACTAAATGTAACATTTCTAAATGTGATAGTCTTGTATTGTAAGATAAATCAAAACTCAAAGCACTTTTGAAAAAAACAAAAAAACATTTAATTCAGTCTTTTGGCACCACTGTCTTACAAGTGTTTGATTTTGTTCGCTAGCTGGTGCTCCCCCCTGACCTTCAGCAGCACTCTGAGAGATAATGTAATCATGGTCAGGGAGTCGCTGCTGTCAAACACGTCTCCTCCCTGTGATGAACGCATGCTGTGTGAGCATGTCAACCATCACACACCTGAACACCTGTCTGTTTCTGTCTCCAACCCCAACTTGCCCAACCCCCCTTCACCCCCCTTCATACAGGACGAGCATAAAGGAAAGGACAAAAAATGGGGGAGGGGTTGTTCAAAATTGCAGTGAAAGAGAAGAAATCCTCCGCTTAGAGCCAAATGGATCTCAGCACACATTAGATTACAACTCACAATAATTGCATTGTTAATTTACTGAAATGGTGGTTTAATTACAGAGCCCTTATCAGTGTGAAGTTCACATGGTGGGGTACATAAATAACATAATTTGTCAGTTATCAAACCTGGCTGACTGGCAGCTGTGACTGTGGGCACAGCTTGCAGTGTGTTGGCCCCTGCAGTGTCCTGTTACTGGGTCACTGAGGCCTTGCTGTGACGCTGTGCACTGCAGACAGGGGGTGGCCTTTAGTGTCACATTCTTCTGTGACCTCCCTCTTGCATCCTGCCCTCTCTCCACCCTCCTCATCTTTGCCTTCTGTCCTCTGGGATAAAAATTGGGTAACCCTTATCAGCTGGGGGACCTGGCATGCAAAATATGGCTCGCATTTCATGCTGGGCTAAGAGTTTAGAGCGAGTGGATTGATTGCATAGCACACTCATGGATGTGTCTATTGTTTTGTGTGTGTGTGTGTGTGTGTGTGTGTGTGTGTGTGTATTTAATTGTGAGTGTAAAAGGTGTGTGCTGAACTGTGAGTGTAAAAGGATAACAGGGTGAATAAATGATATCATGCTCTGTCATCTTCAGAAATCCTTTACACAAGCAGGCTGTGGCTGCTCAGCCTTTGAACTTAACCCTTGCTGCTGGGATGAACCAGCGTCAACAGACTTCTGATGAACATGCCCTTGCCCCGTCCAGATGTACAAAGAATAAATATTACATTTTATTTTGAAGACACAGGCATGTGTGGGAGGGGTGATAAAACGTTCTACGGTCAAATATTCTCATTATCCCTCTCAGTTCATTATTCCCTCCACTGCTTCCATTCGCCGATCCCAGTCTGCGGATCTCTCCACCTCCCTCCTCCTCTTTCTCATTCACCCTCTCTTACTCGTTCTCTATCACACTTCTTCTATCCTTTTGGGCAGAGGTATGGGTGAGATCATAATTATGTTTTGACACATGGCGTTAGCCTCTAGAGTGCTTGGATTTTAACTCAAAGTGGGAGTTGTCAGTGCAACAGCCCTTACTGCTCTTAATTGGAGGGGAGGACCAGGAGGTCCGCCCACAGACCAGGGTGGCAGTTTTAATGAGGTTATGTTTGTACAGGAAGTCAGAGTTGTGACAGGAGGAAACTGTCATTGGCCTGTTAAAGAGTGCGGCTGACATCTCAAAGCCTACTGTGTTCGCCAGTGAGAGGGGAACACCTCTCCATTCCTCTCTCTACAGGTGGAAGCAGGCAATTAAAACAGAAATAAAAAGACTAAAAAACTAAAAAAAACAGGGCAGCCACACCAACTTGAGTGCATCGCCCGTAAACACCAATCAGAAGAGAAGCGCTGATAGAAAAATTGCAAAAAACTTATTAACCCCCTCGGCCTCACTTCAACAGGACTCAGTTAAAACTTAGCAATGATTACCCCAACTAAATGGCAATTAACAGAAATCAGCAAATATGTTTCATTGTGTACCTGCTGGTGAACACATACATATGCATTGTCCATTGTTGCAGGTGCATGCATTCTGTATTTTATTACATATCTATAGGCGTATGCATGTTGTGTGCAGTTTAGTGACTTTGGACTAATGTTCTTTAGCCTTTGCTTCAGTCTCAGAAAAGGGGGAGCAAGGTGTTGAAAGCAAAGCTGCAGACTTCTCTAGCCAAAACACTGCCTTTAGTGTTCTCCAGGTGCACCCTGTTGTGAAACAGCGCTGTTGCCAGAGTTATATGGCTGTTGGTAGTCTGCCCTAACAAACAGGCAGTGCATAACCTTTGATCTGCACCACCCTCAAAGTGAGATTCCCCTGAGCCACCATTTCTACGAAAAGTCCATTTACAAAATGTTTTCCATTCTTTCTCCTGGTTATAATCAAAGCCAAAATATTGCTCCAACATTTCATTTCAAACAGACGTTTATTTGGAATGGGAGCTGTGTTTATTTTCTTAAGTAGTTTTTGAACAGGTTTGAGTTTCACCAATGCTTTTAAGCACACACACGATGTGTGCCGGCGTCCAACCAAAACCATCACAGAGATGAGAGCCATTTCCTCTCTGCGTGTCTCTCTACAGGACTCTGCATGTTTTAGACAAACCAGTTTGTTTTGAAGACAAGGCTAACTTTGCTGGCCAGGAATTTTGTGGGATGTTGAAAATGTTTTTTACAAGAAAGTAAAAGAAAAAAAGGAGATGGTCCAAGTTTCACACTGTTGGTGCTTTGTTTGGCGAAGCTCAAGTCTTGTAAGAGAGAGATGGTTTCCTTTGTGCTTCTTTCTTAGCTATATAAAAAAACAATAGTATGTGTATCAGTGGAGAAATTTGAAGACACTGTTTATGCCACATTTGTTTCTGTGGCACATGTGTCTGAGGCACAAACACACTGCTGATGGCAGCCGGCTTGGTTTTGACACATGGCCCAGTCTTTGGTTTGCTTCAGCTGAACCTTATATCATGAACGTAATAGACTCTCTTTGTCCACATTGACAATATGTGGCTTCACACAATTAGGGAAGACTCTTTCCTCTCATACCAGAGATAAGCATCGCCTGCTGGTTCTATAGATTGAAACAGGCCTTCCAAGGTTGTCTGGAGGTCTATCTGTGTTTAGCTCTGCATTCACGTAAACACCATTGAGCTTGCTTCTCTGAGGAGATGGACGGGAACATGGGAGGATCTGTCATGACCTTGTGTGGCACTAGTCAAGGGGAGTAAGATGGGGATGAGGTAGAGAGCATGGTCCTAAGCAGAATGGGACAAGGTCACTGTGTATTTGGATGGACAGGAGGAGGCTGTTTAGTTAGTGGACATGGACCAGAGCAAATGAGCTTATCGGGAGATGTAGACACCGAGGTGAGAAGGGGCAAAGTCCCATTTAAATCCAATCTGAATTTAATGCTATGGTGAACATGGTTCTTTCCCACGTTGCACATCGAAAGCATTCTGTGAGTGTTTTCCTGTGATCCAATCTGAAAAAAGAAGCAAGAGAGCAAGGTGCCTTTTAATAGCTACTCTGTCAAGATGCAGGATATGTAAGATCTAACAAGTATATTGAGTGGCTGCTACCCTCCGGCATGCAGGCTCCAGTGATATTGTTTGGTTTCAGCTTGTGACAATTGTTCTGCTGTCGGACAAATCTGTGAGAACTGAGAAATGCGGAGATGTGTCTTTTGAGGTGAAACTGCAACAAGAGTGAGAGGTGTGCTATTCTTGAGCTGGATTGTGTTGTGTCTGTAAAATGAATGCATTTGTGTGCGTGGATTTTGCTCAGAGCTGAAGTCATCACACCCACATGGTATCTCTCAATACGCTGTGATCAGGTCTGACTGTAATCTTACCACAACTCGTAGCTCAATCTGCTCACATTCAACTCCGAAACATTGTCATGAGTTTCAGTGGAGAGCACTATTACCTAACTGAGAGAAAATACTAATTCTTCGTGTGAGAGCTGTTAGATTGTGAGAACTGACATGCTAATGTCATCACACAGTACTTCTGTGGTGTGTCAATGATGGAAAAGTATGTGCTAGAAAAACGAACAAGCTCAAATAGCAACAATATGCAACGCTGTAATCACTTCTATTATAAAATTGGATTTTTACATATGTATTTCAATATTGTTTGACCCGATCAGAAAAACTTTGAAAAGTTTACAACTTAGAAAGAAATAAGACAAATTGAACTAAATGTCAAGGTTTTTCCTTTTTTTTTCACCAGGGCTTAAGGTTGAATAACTGCAGATTCATTAGGCTGAAGGTTTCCAGTAAATCCTTCTGTCACACTGTTGTAGAATCATGTTGTACAGTATATACTTTGTGAGTCTACAGTGATCACCTCTGGTTAAACGAAGAATCCTTAATGCTCTAAGGTCCACTTAGCCCGCTTCACTAACATTAATAATGCAGAACATTTTCCTAATGAAGGAACATATTTTTTCTTTTCCATTTTTCTTTCAACATGTTGGATAACTGTGTTAATCAAGGCTTTACTTTCAGATTTCCTCTCTAATGGAATATCCAGTGGAGGGAAAAGGTCATGGTGGTAATAGACTGATGTGTAGTCCTCAGGGAGATTGTCTTCTCTCTCTCTCTCTCTCTCTCCTCTCTCTCTCTCTCTTCTCCTTCTGCTCAGTCCCAGACAGACTGTCTCAGTCCCAGGCATCCTCATCTGCCTCCCACTGCGCTCAGCCCAGCTTGCCAGGATTTCAATCACAGGGCCAAATGAAATTATTAAGAGGTGTTAAACTTATTAATCATTAAATTAGCTAAATGATCCTCCAAGTACGGCCCAGATGAATGACATGTCATTCTCTAATGCAATTTGCCTCTCTGGCAGGTGAAGGTCAGAAGAGGGCCCACAGCATGGCAATTGATGGCTTCTTTCTTTTTTATTATTCTCATTTAATCTCTTTCTTTCTTCATGTCAACTCCAAAGCTTTCTACAAGCTTTAAAGGAAGAATATTTCCACTACACACTTTGCTTTGAGAAAACAATACATGCAGTGACCGAATCAAAAACTGCAAAAGCAAAGTCATTTGATGAAGAAAGAAATGAATTGCAAGTATACCTGACACTTCCTGTCATCATTTCCCATTTGATATTACACACGTATACCATACCAGCTTAAAGTTCCTTCTCATCTGGATTTGATCGGCAAGAAAGTAGGCGAGTGTATGTGAAACACACCATCTACACAACGCCTACAGTATTCGTCCTCTGTGTTTAATATGCGGTGACATTCTCTTGATATCATTTATATAAACATCCCATGAGAACTACAATACAGATACTACTAAGTTAATGTCAGCTAATCTCACCATGGCTGATTCACATTTTGTGTACGCCAAGTGTCACCGTGCACTGGCATAGGCTTAAGTGGTTTCGTTTTTTGCAAAATATTAGGACTGATAAGCCTTTTTTCTTCACTTCCCTTTCTAATTCATCAACATCAACAGAGCAATTGAAAATACAACAGGTGCCAGGCAATCAGTGAAGTTATTTAAGTATTAACAAAAGGCTAACAAAGCATTCCTTTGGTCCACCAATCACAACTGCAGTCAAGGTCAGTGCAGCGCATGAGCCGGCTGAGTGGATGGGGGGTTTGAGGCGGGACACACCTGGTCAAATTGGCTCAACATAAAAGCTTTAAACTGAAAACCTCTTCACAACTAAACATTTTATTGTCAGCTTCAATTTTCCTTTCAATGTGGGATTCTCTCACTTTGTCTCTCACAATCATTTATTTATTTATTTTATTGTATACTGTTTATTGATCCCCAGTGTGGAAATTACAATTGACACTATGTTTTGTTAGAAATCACTACACATAGGCCTGGAATACACACACACACACGCTCAGGACCTGCCTGACGGTGCCTTGCTCAAGAGCACCTGGCAGCACCCAGGAGGTGAACTGGCATCTCTCCAGCTACCAATCCACACTCTGCACTTAGTGTGGAAACGGGAACTCTGGTATCATAGATGTCCTTGCTTATGCATACAGGTCACACAAATGTTTCTGCTTACCTGCAAATTACATATCTTGTCCCCACCACCCATTCCTATGCAATGTTTGCTGCCATACCTGTGTGTGTGTGTGTGTGTGTGTGTGTGTGTGTGTGTGTGTGTGTACATACACACCAGTAGTGCAGATTACAGTCCTGAGGGATTTAAATATCATTTTAATTAATCTGCTCACGTGAATTTATGAGACGTGTCCAAGGGGCTGCATGCATGTGTAAATATGTGTGTGTCCATATATGAGAAGGTGTATGCATGGTATGTTTAAGTGACTAATGAAGTTCATTGCTGGACTTCAAATCGCCTCCTTAATTTGGTCCTTTCAAAGATGTGCATATATTACCTGTAATTTAGCCAGACAGAGATGAGATGAGATGCAGGATCAATGAAAGGACTTCCTGTGTATTTACCTTTGCACTACTACACTACTTTTATATAACAAATGAGTTTCTAGAAATCAATTCCATCCGTATTAATACTAGTATAATGATATAATAGGTCTGTGATCAATATGACATTGATTCCAATGCAAACAAGGGATTAGAGCTTTCTGTGTTCTCTGGACAGTTCAGCAGGCATGATCTGGACATGTTCGACAGGCTGACCAGCTGGTCTGTACAACCTTGACCTAGTTTACGTCAATACGTGATTGAACAGAACACAGAGGTTATGGGAAAATATAGAGTTACAAGTTACCAAAAAGAAAACTTCTTTCAACATCCTGTCAATACACATTCAGAGTTTGGCATAATCCAGTGATTTATTTTTATTTATTGTATGGTTCATGATAGCACAAACTTAGCTGAAATCAACAGATCAACAAATCAGTAAATCAGTATTCTAGTAAAACTTGGATCTGGTATTACCACAAAAAGGTGGTTTTAGCATCACTTTTTAGATAGTTATTTGGGTTTTTCAATGCTCTTCAATGTTGCATTGAAGGAAGGAAGGAAGAAGAGGAAGGAAGGAAGGAAGATTGGGAAAGAGAAAAGAAAGAAACTGGTAAAAGACTAGTAATATTCAAAATCAATCAATCAGTCAAAAGACATATCTGGTATGAAATAGAATCAACCAATGTATATATTTTACATATATTTACGTATATATTATGTATGCATTGTGTTTCTGTTTCATTTCAAGGCCTGTAACATTATTGTGTGTGAGCCTGTTTGTGTTTAGTGTGACTGTTGTCAGAACGGGGTTGTCAGTGTGAAAGACGACAACAAACATGCAAAAACGTTGCCAGACATTACACAATAGGCGTGCATAAAACCCTCCCTCCTTCTATCACAATTGCCTGTTTCCCTCTGTTGTGCTTTTGTTTTGTCCGGCCTCATTTGTAATGGTATTTATCTTGGTAAAGGATACAAAACCCTCGCTCTTGTCTGAATGAAGAGTCATTTACAATCATTTACATTAACAAAAACTGTATTTTACCATTACAATAACCTCAGACAATAGCATATATCTGCCTTGTTCATTCTGAGCAACATATGAACAGAGGTACACACGCTCCCATTGTTCTGGGTAAAATGTGCCATATACGTAATCATCTCCCCCTGCACTTTGCGTATTAGATAATGAGAAGATGCTGATACGTTCCTCAATACAATCTGCTCCTCATTGGCTAATCCACATCATTCAGTATTGTGAGGATCACAATGATGGTTTATTATTGCTCATTCAGAGCTCAACAATGATTTAAACATTTGCAATATAGGAACAAACACACAGTCTCAGATCACTCATCCATTTAAGAGGATGCCAGTTCTGCTTAGTAGCAGCTGTGTGTCGCTTGGAGGGTGTAAATCATTGTTAGTCTCAAAGCTCTACAGTAGATACCTTCCTTTGAAAAAGCTGCATGATGGAGAGAATGTTTTGTATAAAAATAAATACACCAAGGATTCCTGTGCCTGTGAAATGAGATGCAAGTGTGCTTAATTATACACTTGAATACATATAGTTTTACAGTGAAACGCAGAAAATGAATCAAGAATGGAACTTTGACATAACGTGGTTGCAGTAAATGTTTCCATTTCCCCAGGATCTTATAAAGAGAGAACATCTTCTGTTTAGCTCAAATATCCCTCCTCTGTCAGGCATCTGGGGTATGGAATTTCACTGACACTCAGGCCCATAATGAGAAGCAGAACGACACCTTCATATTATAGCTTGTGCCCTACCTCTCTCCATTTCTATGACTTGCTTTAATAAATTACTGTCCAATAAGAACTTTTATTATCTTGGCATATGTTGCCTTTTATAGGTGAAAATAATTGCGTTCCCAGATCACCCTGCCCATTCTGAACATGAGAATGAGACTAGCAGAGCCTACAAAATGAGATAGTTTCACAGTGTCTGCACAAGTCCTTCTCATTTGGGTTGTTACGCCTCCCCCTCCTTCTTTGTCGGTTTCCTGGTATACCTTTACAAGCACCATCCCCCCACCCTTTGCCACTCTCGACTCCACTCATGCCTAAAGAGGCCTGCGCTTGCATGCCAACCGGCACGCTCAAACCCACAAAACCATCCCCCAATCAACTTCTTGCCACACACACACACACACACACACACACACACACACACACACACACACACACACACACACACGCAGAGTCTTGTTTTTGAGTTCCCTCTGAAGTATGACAGAAGCCACTTGACAGGTGACACACACACTTGATGTTATCGGGTCAGGGCCAGAGATTCAGCCTCTTGAGTGATGAGAGACTGTCACTCGCATTGTTTATCTATGCTACAGGAGGGAAGAGAGGTGAATGAATGAATGTTTCTTTCCTTCTTTGCCATATATCACTCAAGGGGAAAGGAATGGAGGGGGGACTGAGTCTACCTGTGAAATTTCTGGGCCAAGACCAGTGACTAAATCAACTTTTGAACACTTATTATTAATTATATTGTCATGGTGTACACAGTTTATTGTATGTTTTCTTTTTGCTTAAAAAAACACACAAAGGCCTGAAATAGAAGTGCTCTTCAATCATTTAGAGAAATGTGCTGGAGTTGGCTCACAAATTGATGTGGCTTTGTTATTGGCATTGTCAATTGATTACACCTAGAGCGATAATGAAATAACTAATTGAATGTGTCCTCTTGTAAACAATTCGTTGAAACGTACAAAACCCAAATGATCGCATCTTGCCCTGCTCTGTGCTAGCAGCTTCTAATTAATTAAAAACTGATTCTGATAACCTTCACAAAACTATTAGCCATGCCTTTTGTTGCAAACAAGGAGTGATCTCATTGATGATTCCAAAAATGCTTCTACGATTATCATAAGAATCACTTTTGGTGTCTGACAAATAATTACCAGCGTGGTGTGATATCTGGTGTTTGCCCAAGGCCAAGGTAAAGTGAAATTTAAACTCCCTGCTCCATCTTTCACAACTAGGAGCCAGGGGTCAAAGGTCATTGTTTTTGAGACTGTTGTTTCTTTGTATTTAATCATTGATTTAATGAGTAAAAAGAAAAGTGAGCACTTAGCCTCAACACAAATGTCCCCAAAGGCCCTTTGTAACTAAACTCTTTCTCTTCAGGTTCTCTTTCTCTCACTTGTCTTCTTGTCTTTATTAATTGTATCCTTCACATCTATACAATATCATCATGAGAAATATGCACAAGTTAAGAGGATAGTTCAGAACACGACACATGTTTTCTTGTTACAATAATTATTTATTAAATTTAAAATATCTTTAGCACAGGTTAAAAATTAGACACTTCCATCTACCATGAGCGCCTAGGGATTTAACATGGTTCTAACATGGTTGAAAATAAACACTCTTAGAAACCAAAAAGATTTCTCCCTACTTTCTCCATCATTATCTTCATAAAATGCCACATTACAGTTGCTAGGGCAGAGGCAAATTTGGCATATATATATATATATATATATATATATATAATCATCATTTTCACTTCACATAGTATTAGAAATGAGAAGAAAAAAAAATTGCGAAAGTTTTCAAAATGTCGTTCCCTTGCAAATCGTCATTTGGGGATTTTGGAATAATTCAAAATTGCATGTTTTACTAGCTTTATAGTTTGTGTAATGGTTATGAGTTCATTTATCAGAAAGAAATACTGTATATGCCATTTCAAAATAACAGCACACTTGAGTCAAATGGCAGCCCATTTTCTACTGCTTTTAAGCAACGATTTTGCCATTGCATTATGTTGGTTGTGTTAGACACTAAGGATATGTAATTCATTCTTAACTGTATGCATGTGAACGTGCAGTGGGAATGAAAAAAACTACAAAGAGTATGGTCAGACATCCATCCTTCCCCTCACCTTCTTTTCCCCTGACCTGACTAATCCACAAACCAGTGATTTATGGTCCTTTTTGCCTCAGCCCTACCTTATGAAGCATAAAAAAGATAACAGGTAACATGAGCAGAGCACTGTAGTAAATGG
Source organism: Etheostoma spectabile (assembly GCF_008692095.1). Taxonomy (NCBI): domain Eukaryota; kingdom Metazoa; phylum Chordata; class Actinopteri; order Perciformes; family Percidae; genus Etheostoma; species Etheostoma spectabile. Next base: position 4,322,376 of record NC_045733.1, on the reverse strand, counting down.
CAGGCCAATGCATTAGTTATCAGTAAGAAAACATTAAGAGCAAAGACATATAGTTTCCACTTTTGAAGTTGTTTACAAACCATATCCGTGTTCACAATTTATTATGTTTTTTATGTTCAATTTTTTCATCATTACATGCCATATGAGAAGTCTGGATTACAAAAGTACCTGAACAAATTGCTTGTATATTAGCATGCATAGCTGTTTGGTATTTACATCCTATTTACAGACTTGAACTAAGAAGAGAATGATCTACAATACATTTTCTTTCATGTTTCATTTACATTTCTAGGATGGAGAACAAAAAAGCAGCCTCATACCGATTTGCCGAGTACACAGGACATGCATATGAAATAGAATGTCTGCTTGACTGAAGAAAGTGTTTTGTTTTATTCTCTATCACTGAAAAAGGAATACCTTAACTCTGTAACTGGCTATGTCTCTGACCAGTGCTACTGCATTGCATAACACGGATCTATTTATTTCCCTTTGTCTGTATTGCACGCCAGTCTCTGAGCACAGGGGGCTTGGAAAGGTTAATTTATGATGTTAACCGTGCCGTGAAGGGAAAAACAAATAGGAAAGAGCATGCACAGCACCAGAGAAGGACATTAAGCTGCGGCTACATCTCTCTCTTTCGTGCTCCCTCTATCTGTCCAGTGACAACAGTAGGGCCCCCTGATGTGTACAAAGACACAGGGCTATCACCATCCATCATTGCAGACATACTGAAAGCATCTTTCACCAGTGATCAGCCTGTAAGCAGCCGCACACTACTGACAACTCAGTATTTTTTGTAATCCTATAGTGTCGTTCATAGCCACAGGAATATCCCCATGTTAACTTAACACATGAAAGAAAAAAACAAAAACAAAAATACATCCATTAGACAACTTAGTTAACAGGATCAGTGTAACACAAAGAGTAAGACGGTAAAGGAAATTTCTGTAACCTACTGTTTACAGTTAAGCTAACAGACTAAATTACAAATTACAATGCTACATAATGTCTATATGCATATTTTACATCTCTTACGTTATAGTAGTGTCCGGTTTTGTACAAAGAATGGATATATTTAGATCCAGACCGTATTTGTAGTCTAGCTCATGGTGGGTTGCAGTCATTAAAGAAATTGCTCATTTATTGAAAATAAAATCAATATTACATCCTTATTTCCCCCCACTGCTACAGGTTCTTTGTCCACCTTCAGCTCATTTACACTCAACCTCTAAAATAGGCAATCAGCAGCACTGTACCCTCACTGGGGGTCCATGAACACTTGATTCCACGGAACTGTCTTTGATAAAGAAGAGAGGTGACTGCAGGAGTATGTTAATGTGATTTCCCATAAAGCTTATCTCTGACTGGAGTCAAGGAGGCCAAGTGGCAAGGGGCTGATTGCCATAGCAATAAGACCCTAGAAGCTGTTACTGCAGCTTACGACCCTTTTGACAATAACGTAGTGAACCAAGGCCTACCTTTGGATAATCAAACCCGTCCACCAGGCCCGTGTGGGAAATGATGTGGACATTTACTACAGTACAATTGAAATAAGGGGTTAGCACAAATTAACCTCAAGGAACAGAGAAGGGGTTTATTGTGATAGGAATTGTATATGTTTAATTGTCCCTTTTAAAAACAATGTAAATACAAAATCATGAGTGGGCTCACACTGTTGGGAGATGGCTAGTGTTTCAACAAAGTTTAAACAAAGTCATTCCAGAAAAAATACAGTTCAAAGGCAACGCATTTCACATATTTCAAAGGAATGTATTGTTTTTTTCTGTTAGTGTGTTGAGCTGCATGATTATTTCTCGTCTATTTTTGTCAGGTATATGTGATGATACTGTGTAATTTAGTGGACTAAAGACAGGAGCTTTGAAGAACACTTTGATAGCATATGGTTATCCCCTGCTGTCTCACACTCTCTGCTCTGTAGGGGGCCCACAAGGGATGTATGCGTAACTTTCTGGACTCTGTAAACTTTTCACTTCTCTGAAACTGAAGGATTACACCCTGTTCACAGCAGGGGGAACAGCATGCAGCCTAGCTTCTCCCCTCGAGCCACTTTAATCTCTGTTTTACACCCTAAAGACAAACCTTAATGTCCCCCCAAAGCATAACCAGGCTCAGATGGGCAGAGTGTAATGGTAAATCAAATCAATGCTGTTGTCTTCCTTACATCCCAGTGTGCCTGACCCTGAATGAGTGCACACCGTCTTTGCACGATCACAATAAGCTTGGTACGGCTACCAGAAAGTCCATTCTGTGTTTTCCATATACATTAGCTTCATCAATAGTGTTTCAAAGCGGGCAGATTGGAATCTAGTTAAGCTTTTATTCCTGCCGTTAATTTTCTCTCTTTTCTGGCGCAGGTGCAAGAGACTAAATCAAGCTGTCAGAAACCAGACTGCACAGCTAAACGGTGCAGGCTGAAATGCCACATGTCCACAGCTTTTGGCAATTTATTATTTCCCTATTTATTTATTTCTATAGTGGCATTGGGTATTTGTAAAAGTCCTTGCTGCTTATGGAAAACCCATTCTGTTTGTGTTTTGATACATTCACGTACAACCCTTATGTGAAGGAATGTGCTATTTCACCACAGCTAATGGTTGCTTAACGGATGTCTTTTCCTCCATTACCTAATCAGATGCTATAGATTTGGTTTACAGCATTTATCAATAGTATAAAACTGAGGCCAAACCAAAGCATGTACTCCAACTGAGGCATTTTGGTTAATCCGATTTCCCCCCCAAATCTTCTTGGGAGCCCATCTCATCTCAGTGAGAGGCTTGATGGCTAACTGCTCACCCAAAGAACAAGCTTATGCGCAGGCCAGAGTGCGGTGGGAGTAAGGGCTTTAAAGGCTGTATAATACATCCTTGTCATTAGCTATGTGACAGAAGGAAGTCTGCTCTCTCTTTACTGCTGTCTGTCTATTTGAACAACCCTCAACCACTCTATCTCTAAATTCAAATCTGTGTTGCTTTAAATGCTACATTTTAAGCATTTTACAAGTTATTTTAAGTCAAAATTCCCAAACAAGTCAGTAATTAATTTAGTAATGTCAGGGTGTACACACATTAAGTTGGGCTCATACATTTTTCTCGAGTCTCGGGTCGGCTTGGAGGTCAGGAATAAAGCAGAGCAGTTGACACGGGTTGCCTCACTGTAATCCTTTCCCCCTTGACCCAACTCCCACTACCCCAACCTTGTCTGTTTTGAGGTCACTGTTAATCATGGCATCCTATTAGATACACATGTATTTGTGTGCATGTGCATTAAAGAGAGAGAGCAAAAGAGCATGGATGTGAAGCTCTGCATGTTTCTATACTTTAGAGTTGGTAAGAGAGCCGCTGGTGGCTTTTTTTCCCATGATATATTCCCATTTCAAATTTTTCTATTCTATTTTTACATTCTTACTAGTCAAAATGAAATTGTTACTGGTAGGCCTGGTTGAAATTGAATAACAAATATTTATAAAATATTTAGACATTGTATCTCTATGGTCATCTTGATTCATCTCTATTACTGTGTTGTATTTTATTGCTTATCCATACGAAACCCTTAAAGGGGACGTAATATACTTTTCTGTCATATCTACAATGTCATAATGTTGGATTTTCATGTTACCTTAAATAATGAGGTAAACGTACAGTATTGTAGACAAATCCTTGAGTAAACAGTTTTTACTCTCGCCCAAGTCTTACGCAGCTGTAAACTGGACTGCTATGATTTTGATCCAAGTAGGCAGGACTGGAGTGTTTTTCTGTTTTTAAGCCACTGCGGTGTTAACATTGTTGCTGTAACTACATGCTAACGACAGTAAAATATGTCATCTTGGCTGCCAGAGTCGTTAAATGCTCCCCAATTCCGGGTCACATTACTCCTGAAACATTTTCAGTTTATGTAGTATTTGGTTTAAAAGCCTTTATTTTGATTGTAGAAATTGCTTCTATATTCTATTAAGTGTCCACTGCTAACTATAGTAGCTACATGGCTAACGGCAATAAACAATGTCATCTGGGCTGCCAATGTTGTTAAATTTTCCCCAATTCCGGGTTGCATTACTGCTGAGACATGTCAGATTGGGTAATGTTTGGTTCAGAAGTCTTATCTGCCTTTATTCTTTTGACGATAGGAAGTGCTGCTTTGTTCCACTACAATCTCAAGTTAGAATGCCGCTAACTATTAAGCAGTTGCATGCTAACACGACATAGCTGTAATCTTATCGAATGCTGGTCATTTCTCCCCAAATTCCGATCAATTTACTGCTGGAACATGTTCGGTTGTGTAATATTTGGTTTAGAAGCCTTTATTGGTAATATTTAACATTACAAACTCCTGCTATGTACTCCATTGCAGTAACTCCTGCTTCAACTAGTGAAAGACCCTAGACAGTATGAGAAATGGACAATGGCTGAGCATAACTGCGCAGCCTCCAACTGAGCTTGAAGACATAGATGTGACATGAGCAACCTGTCAGTCAGTCTTCTGGTAGCTCTGCCAAGAGAATATCTATCATTCCCAATCTCGCAGAGACGTAGAGCAGGTATATGTAAGGAGAGAACATAGGCACAGGCTAATTATTGCTAACTAAAATGCAATCTAACATAAGTAGTAGTAATTAAACTAAAACAGCTAATGTAAGTCGAAACTGCCTGCGAGCTTGTCCTGACAATATGGTAATTTGTCGACTTTGCGACAGCAAGTTGTATGGTTATGATACAATCATTAGCCTATTTTTACAAATACGTCTGCTACGGGGTCATAACGTGAGGTACAAGGTGATGAGCCTTTTAAAATTGTTGTGTTTCTTTAGATATAAGCAATGGACAAATAAAGTCTTTAAACGGTTCAGATAAAAGTTATTTGCTGCCAAAGTGATGCCAAAATGATTGGCAATCAATGGAATGCCTCGGCGGGGAATGGCTTGATAGCACCAAAATGGCTCCATAGGAGGTACGCTTTGTCAAGGCTGGCTTACCCCCTTATGAAACAGGGTGTCACTACCAGATGTGAGAGAAGGGCAGATGGGGGTTGCGCATGCATCTCTTTTCGACAAGTGCAGATGTGAGTTGCGCATGCGTCACTTTGTAAGAGTAGCTTACAAGATGCTAACAAGAGACTTCTGTAATGTCAGTACAATAAATATGGACCTCCATAGTTATCTCACTGCTGGCTACAAGTTAGCAATCAAACACATCAAAGGCTGTCACTTGAATGACATGCTGACATTGAAATGCTATATAATAGTTGCCCTTTAAACCACATCTGAACCAAAAGTCAATGGGGCCAGTTACTGTCATCAGATAGGCACCTTTGCACCGAATGTCTGTCTTGCAGGTTGTTTTTCTCCCCAGTGTTCTGCCTCTATGTTTACTCTGTTACTTGGCTCCAATGTGTATCTACCCCAGTTGTCCACAAATGTACGCAACACACACACACACGCACACACACGCACAAACACACAAGCTAGCCAATGATGACACTAATGGAGTGTTTAGTCAGGAGACTTATACTTATTAACCATTTGAGAGAATGGGCTAGATGGTAATCAAATAAAGCGGAGATAAGTTACTAAGATGAATGTACAATGGAGTAAGCTACACAGGATTTATCTTGACTGACATGGCACTAGTGTGCTTCTACTCATTGAGACACACAAGCATGGTGCTTTTAACATGGTAAAGTAGAGATAAAGGGCATGGGTGTGTAGATCTATCTCTATCTCTAACTTGATGCTACAAAAATACTGTCATACTGTCTTCCTGTCTTATCCATGCTCTTTTGCTCACCCACACCATCTTTTGCTTAATCCAAAAACAAGATTGTGGAGCTGCTTTATCCGGCTCCCACACTGACCTCAGAGATGAATGGATCGCTTGCTGAAACAGATTATATCCATCCCGGAAAAAAAGAGAAATGGGAGGAGGGAATGAGGTAGGGTTGAGGTATTAGAGCAGGGAAATGGTAAAGAAAGGTAAGGACCTAGTGTCTAAAAAGGAGGTGGGTGAATAGGGGAAGCAGCAAAAAGAGAATGAGGAAGGCTGATTAAGTGGGGCCCATACGAGGGAGGTGGAGGAGCGAGAGAGAAGCTGCGGACAGGGCCCAATAGGGGGTATATCTGAGTCGGTAGCGCTCTATATCTTTCATATCCCTGCCCCCCTCCTCTCTCCCACATATCCATCATGTTAATATACCTCCAGCGTGGCCTTTTGGGTAATATATCTTTGACCTGTGATTACGCTAACAGCTTATTGTTTGCACACTGAACAATCCCATTATGTTGACGATCTGTTTACATACAGCCTTGCTGTTTATATTAGCATGGTGTGTGTGTGTGTGTTTGTGTGTGTGTGTGTGTGTGTGTGTGTTGTGTGTGGGGGGGGGTTTGGTGCACTTTTACACATTCTGTCTATGAACATGTACATCACTGCATATTTACATATGTGTGCTGCTGACCCTGGTCACTGTCATTGCCAGATAAAACAGACATGCTCCCTGACTATCAGGGCAATGTAGTACTTGCATTCAAAAGCAGAGAAAAACAAATCAACCTGTCACACACTGCCTGCAGCTGTGCAGGAATGGAGTTTTGTTTGACTTCTAAAAAAGTGGAAAGCCTTGAGGCTCAGAGAAGACAAGCACTTGCTCAATGTCTTGTTTCCTACCACATACATCGTCTCATGTTTGACTGACATCTTCATCCTTCCTGTAATATAAATCTTCTTTAAGTCATCACTGCTATGTCATAAGTCCTAATTTCAAGTTTGTTTACATGTTGACTGTAAATACCCTCATCTGATACAGTGTACCCTGACAGTATTTTAATTAAGAAGATTTCTTCATTTAAATTGCCCGCATAAGTGGACATACAAATTAATTAATCTACATTACCTGTATTCTAAATTACAAATTTCTTGATATACAGTGCATAGACTAGAATTTGATCAGTTTGATTATGTTCTGTAAAACGGGAAACTCACCTCTTGTACACAGTTCTAATCTAATTTCTCCCTACTTAACATGATCTTTCACATGTTAAATTGTTACTGGAGCTGCATCTGTGAAAGAGTACAGCTGTTGTGGACAGGCATTGAAGAACCATTGGTATAGAAGGGTAACAGGTATTTAACCACAGGGCTGAACATCTGGTAGAGCTGAGGGCATGCTCATTAACACAGTGTTAACCTCAGACAGGACGTGAGGTCACGACAGCCCAGAGAGCTGCATAACGGTCTAACAGTTTGAGGTTAAGGGGTTATTGAACTCTCCAAGGTGGCTGCCGATCAGAAAAGAATATTATATAGGCCATCTGTTCATAGACAGACAAGGAGAATATTTGTATATAAGCTCGGTACAAGCGTAAATTTTGGTCAAAATAGTCTCTTTTCCTTTCCTATCCTTTCTCTCCAGCCTTGCTGCCTTTCTCAACTTTGCTCTCGGACTTCTCTGGCAGTGCGTAGACTCATTGAGATGTGCAAATCCCTTTGACATAGGATGAATAGACAGTTGCTGGAAGGATGCCCCATGCCACTTTGTGTGCTGCCACTTAATTGGAGCGCCCCAGTTTGCCTTCTCTCCTCTCTCTCCTACCCACGCTCACTTTGACCAGGTTCTGTCTGACATCAAAGGCGAGGTTATGTGTTCCTTCAAAGAGTGTAGAATCTATCAGTGCTGCTGTTTGGCTGAAGAGGACCTTTCACAATAGAAACGGGGGCTGTGAAACAGTTTATTTTGTGGTTTGTGTTTGTTACCAAAAATAAGTAGATGCAAAGCTGACAAAGAGCTTGCATTGGCTTAGAGAGTCAATCTCAAAAAAGAGTGACTAGGCCTACCTGCGCAACCTCTTTTATGAGTAATGGTCACGTACCATCTACAAGTCAACATGCAAAGTACAGCATCTGAGACTATTTATAAGGGATACACTGTACATATATACAGCAACATATTTGAGCGCTGTTTAATGATGCGCTCCAATGTGAGGGTGCGTTGGTGTCAAAGTGAACCAGTGTTTGTTTTTTTTCCCCATCGCAATGTGCATCCATAAGAATGGACACTTTTCTCATGAGGCTCTGGGAACATGCAGTATTGACATGGGCTGTTGAGATAGTAGAAGAGTCCCAGATAAGTCATGGTTTCCTAATGTAGATGCACAGCACACAGTGAGAGGTAGAGGATGCAGAAGTGGAGATGAGGTGTTCAACAAACTAGTATTTTCCCTGTTGTCCATGCAAAGGTTTTCTGTCTTCTCCAGTGACGGGGTAACCTGTGAGGTTGTCTCTTCGTTGGCTTGGCATATTATCTGTCAGTCCATTTGGTTATCTTCGTAGTCCATGGAAGACGGAGGTCAGAGTCCTCGTGTCTACATTGCAATCAATAAAGTGTTCTTTTCTCCCATTTGTAGGCTCAGGATCAGAGCACCGTATCAAACAATGCAAAGAAAAAAATGGCCCTCACAGGTTAACAGCAGCTTCGCCACAGCAGTTACAACCCACACATGTGGAAGGAGAGGGCTATTATTGCCATGGGAAAGATTAAATAGGTAGGGTACTGGGGCATAAAGTGTAAATAACAATATAAAACAATACAAAAAGTTAAAAAATAACATTTAGTAGTACCAAGGTAGACTGGGACTGGCTTTAGTGAATTGTCTTTTCCTCTCATTTTGACATTTGTTAACTGATGGAACTGATTGATGATACCAAATGGATTGCTGCCTTGACTACCCTAAGGCCCTAAGGTAGTCAAATAATATCATTACGTATAGCTAATGTCTTTATGCATCTATTTAAATACATAGGAAAAGTCCAGTTACCTAGGACTATGTCTTAACTATAAGAAAACAAGTTCAAGTATTTTAAACTTTTAAAATGGTTAACTGAACTATCCACATATTGCGATTTGTGATCTACTAGGGGAGTGGTAAATATACACTAAAGTCTGTTCCATGCTGTTGTCCTCATTCATCTCTATTTACATGTTCTAGTGTGGATATTGGAGAGGAAGACTAGGCTGTTCTGTAAAGAGAATAAGAAGAATACGAAGTACACTTTTTACAGTCCAAATAACTCCAAAGAGTAGAGAAATGATATTGGAAATGATAAGTACATGGTCTCTGAGGAGATAAGAAGAATACTTATTTTATATTGAAAATATTGAACCATGAGTACTCAATCCACAGACATGAAGGTTTATGGTGTTGATGAGAATGACTTGTTATGTTTCCTATATTAGGAATAAGAATAGGGTTTTATTATGATCTATTTACAGAGGCATGCATTAATGATCTTCCCACCGAAGAGAAAATAGTCCTTCCAGTGTATCTATCTGACATTGTCAACCATCTCAGGAGTATGAGTCTTTTTTTTTCTTTCGTGTTTTGTAGAAAAAAGCTGGAGGTAAAATATTAGGGAGAGAATCAGGAGTAGTAAGAGGCTTTCAAGAATTTCACTGTAGGAATTTCAGCGGGTCTTGTCTTTTGTTCTTCAGTGAAGTTATTTTTGAACGTTGTGCTTTGTAGGTGTCTTCGTGCAATTGGTCAGCCGGTCTGATGTCATCACTGCTCAGTCATTGGGTTATCTGTTAACAGAAAGAGAAAGTTGGAGGGAAGAGAAGAGAGGAGGGGTTAGACAAGGAAAGAAAAAGAAGGCATCAAAGTGTGACCTCGACAACAATTCTCTCACACGATTTAGTGTAGTGATTCCATTCCTACACACACGCACGCACACACACGCAGACACATAAAGTGCACCATGGGGCAATGAGTGAAGTCCACATTGTGAGCTATACAGAACCCTCTAAACTCCATCCCCCAGTCCAGAGTTTATGGTGACACACAGTGAATCAGTCACAGTATTTGTGGGGGGGAGTTGGCTCCGCTGTCACTGGTGCCAGTGTAAAAACAAAGGCAGAGTGACCACCCTGTGAGTGTACATGGCAAGCCCAGTTGGCTGAGATTCAGAGTGACAGTGGCGTCAGCATAGGGGGTGACTCTTTAATCAACTTCAATTAGGGCCAAGGAGAGACGAGCAAGTTCAGTGTGGATGAATCTACTACATGTCTAAATCCTTCTATTATTCAGTTTGTTTCACTCACAAAACACTGTTCATTATTCTGTTTTTGTGTCTTGGAATGCACAAAGTTTGTTGGGACCCCTCAGCAGCTTGTGCACTGTGTAAGGATGATTCATGTAGCCAGAAGGAGCACTTTGTGGGTGGGCCATTAGACACAGACTATAGTGGAATCAGCTACTATCTACTGTAGATCCAATTACATGACCCTACTGTAAAGGTGCCTAGCCTGGACCTATTATAAATCACCATAAACAAAGCAGGTATTGACATTGCATTGCATAGTGTTACAGCTCCACTCAGACCAGTAGAATCTGAAATTATTATCTTAGTTGGATACACTGATGATTTTTTCCAAAGATGGTGTTATTTATTAGCCATAAGTTGTTTAACTTTTATAATCACCAACACACTTTTAGTATTGCAAAAGAGCTAGAGACAACTTGTTCAACTTATGTTAATAAAGGATAGAGTCAAGACTATAATTTAATTCCTAACAGTATTACAGTATTATCAACAGTTATTTCCAATATTACTGTCATTTGTGGTATCATCACACACACTCATTTTCTCAATGGCCTCTCTCCATGTGACAGTATCCCTGAGTGCCTTTCACCACCACAGCACAAATAACTGCAAGCTATATGTCTCTGTTTTGTCCACCTTTTGCGCAGCAGTGAGCCATGTTCTATGAGCTAATATCCTCACAACTGAGATCACAGCCATTGCCCCCAGGGCATGCTACATCCACTCCCAGATAACAGCAACAGTCAAGACTCCAAGCATTCAAGTCTGAATGTGGTCCCAGGGTGTGTGATAACTGAGTATGTGATGGGAATGCAGGGCTATTTGGACCTCCAAAGCCAGGTGTTAGCACTTCAGCTCACTGCCTCATCAATAATTGACAGAGGCAAACCAATCAGAACAATTTGCTCCCCACAGCGAAGTGCTGGAGCCTCCTAACACCGGTGAATCATTAATGAGACAATTAGCTGAAATGGTTAGACAGTTAGCCCTCACTGGCAGCGCTCCTGTGATACTACTGCGACGGTTAATCTTATACAGGAGCTGCACATGATGGACTGATGTGCTGGCTAACACAGACTGAGGGAAAGAGTGGAATCCCACAACAGTGCTTGGAGACAAAGCTGAGCCTCTTTAAGGTTGGAGTGTAACTTGTGTCAGAGATGGTAGCTCTCCATCTGTTGACCATGGATCAGAGGGCCAATAATGGGAACAAACCCAATTGGCCATTACCATGGGAGATTGACCTTTATTGGTTGTTGTTACCATTGCACAGACCAGCAGAAGCCGTCTCCCGGGTGATTCAAGTGTGGGAGAGCCTTTATGGACATGGATAAAATCGACCTCAGTGACATCACTCAAACACGGGGGAAGGAACAACAACAATAACAGCAAAGATGGAGTTTGCCTTTGAAGAGCAGAGATCCTGGATTGTTGTTTGAGAGGAAAATCAAAGCCCCAAGAGAGCTGCTCACAAAGCCTCATCGATTGGCCATATTGGAACCATTTCATAGTTTATCGATGCTCCTGCCTGCTCTCTCAGCCCTGGGTCCAGTACATGCTCAATTAAACCAGCAACCTTGATGTCAGGAACAAACCATACAAACATTAAAAGCTAAATGGATTATTCCCAAACACACTCCTGCACACTCCTATCTAAAGTAAATATTTCACACACGCCATATAAGATTAAAACTGTTGTTTATTGTACCACATTTACAGCTTTTCCCTGCAAAAAATACAGTATTTCCTTTTTAATTTGTCAGCTTCCCAATCATCCTAATGCATTCTCAGTTTCAATACATCTTTGTGATGGAAGGATTTGGAATGAGAGTGAAAAAGCTGGAGCAATAGAAAGGGTGGGAGTAAGGCTGAAGGAGGGGAGGGAGAGAAATGCATACTGAACTCATAGGGTTCATTGCTGGAGTATAACCTTATACCAAGCAACTGTGTGCAATAATGATGTTCCAAGTATCTGCAGGTTTTCATTCTAAACAAAGACTAGATTTAGATCCTAACAAAGTATACTGTCTATTATGCTTTTACTGATAGTATACAAACATTCACAGTAATTGAAAGAAAGTTTCAATTTCAATCATGTTTTCTTATTTGTTTGCTTTGTATTTATTCAAAGCTATCATAATGTGAGAATATTAAACACAGTTTGCGTTGGAGAAAATGGTGATGATGACCACTTCAAGCGAAGTGAGGCATTTTCAAACACAACCAACTGGCTACGGCAGATGTGGAACTTTCTGTTCAAATTCTACTTTCCAATTCTGATGGCACAAATGGCAACACTCATTCACACTTCCGGGATTATTGCAGTGCCACAGGAAATTATGCCAGATTCATGTATTTTTGCTGATATCTGTTTCCTTCTGCTCTCTTTGTGTTGGAATTTTAAACTCCGGTAGCTTTATGAGGACAGTTGTTGACTGCTCCTAATGTAAACTCCTGTGTGTGCTGAACAGAAAAGAAATACAAAACATCTTTCTCAGGCAGTCAAAACAGTCACCTATTGTAGCTAATAACCACATTCAACAGTAAGTCCATGATCCTTCATTAATACACTGCTGTCAAATTACTAACTGTATGATGACATATTTTAATGCCAGTGGGAGATAAAGCAATTTGCAGAAGGAAGAAAATAGCTCCAGTTATCTGTTCCATTATTTGCCCCCATTTTAACAATCTTGGGTTCCCTCTGGTGTATTGGTAAGTTACGCTTCACAAAGCAATCAGTTTGGGAAATAATTAAGAATGGTGATAGCCAGCACTTCACAAGCGCTATAGAATAATAATGGTGGTTATCTAAATTTGTTTGATAATCAGAAATTTAAATGTCTTTTATCCCCAAAACCATTGTGTCAATTAAGAGTCCAAGTGTTCACCTCAACCTCAGATTGCAGTTTATGAAAGGCAGTCCTGACATTTCACATAACCTGTTGGTCCCAACTGTATGGAGAACAATTAAGGCTGCATTGATACTCCCATTATTAAAGTTGCAGAGTGAAAGAGTTGTAGATTAATAACCACTGTAACAGGTCTTTAGCCTGGTTATCTAATCTGTCAAAAATAACAGAAAGTATTTCAACACAATTTACATGAAAACAGACCAGGCAATTCTGAAGTATGTCAAACATTCTGTCAGGCTTTTCCCAATTCATCTTCTATATAATAATTGTTTGAGTCAAGAGTTGTACTACTAACGGTAGTAATTGTAGCTCTTTTACTATGTCTCTCTTTTAATGACCATTTTTATCAAACCAAACTACATTCCTCAATTTCTAAATGGCTAAATGGATGGGGATAAACCAGTACATCTGGAAAGCCTCATGGGCGACACCGTTCCGGTGAGTGGACCATTTTCTCCACTTAGGACGTTTTCTCCAGTCATACGTTTTCATAAATTGCAAGCATTAAATCTTCATAAACACGCTCATGCAGCACACCATTTGAAAGCTCAGAGTCTCATGATTCGATTAAGCCCACACGCAAACCATAAGAGGACTTATAGTGGTTCTAATCCTGTTATGAAGTAAAGAAATACAGAAAGATACTGCGCCGCTAGTGTCTAAAGTTGGGTGTGCATCCATACCTTTTTCCTTGTGGTTTTATTCACAGTGGTGAAAGATCGCCAAAAACTTATTTTTCCTACATTGCCAACAATCAAAGGAATTAGAATATCCAAGCCATTTGATCCAAAACGAGCTAGGCCCCTTACAATCTTGTAGTTTGTGGTCAAGTTTCAACGGAAAGATAGCTAAACAGTTTATCATTTCTGGGTTTTGATCGCTTCTCTCTTCTCACCTGGGGCTGCTACACTGATACTGAGCACACCGGCGGATTCTCTGACGTCAGCACATTCCAATGCAGTTTGTTGTTAGCCAATCCATCTACTGTAACCAGAGATAGCCCTACTAGAAGCCAATCATGTTGCAGAGTTCGTGAGGGCCAACATGGGAAAGATTGACATCTATTCTTTCCAGTCCGGTTTCTAAATGTTACGAAACCGGCTTTCCTGTTTAGCCAATAAGAAGACAAATTGATTGATACCAAACTAGACTGGAACATTTTAACCCTGTGATGGCTGCAGCTGTGTCAAAGCAAAAATACGGCCTTAGTTATTGCATTTCAACATTTCATCAATTTATAATTACTTATTTCTATACAATTATGTATATAGTTATTTCACTTTTCCACTATTTCCACTTTTCAAAAGGAATTAAGAAAAACGCACAGACATCTGTAGAAATAACTGCATAAAATATACATTTTCTAAGTGTTTTTCTTCAGGATTTTTTTCTTATTAAGTTGAGACATGTGGCTATGGTACTAGTTTTGTTTGTAGCCCATCTGATATGCTTAAAGTAGTGTTTTCAAATCATTTTACAGATGCTTTACTTGGACGGAAATATAAATTCCCTATTCTAACCTCTGTAGCTCTGTGTCAGTAAGGCCTAGAATCATACTGACACTTGGAACAAAAAAATTGAGAGTGTTAACTTCCCAATTACCTCAGGCACATCCCAGAGGGCCAAAGTGTATGGGAGCTGTATCACTTTTTTTTGGTAAAACGTTTAAGCGGGAAAAGCATGTATTTTTATTGTCTGTACAGTGTGTCAAAACTATAATTTGATTTAGCTTTTTCAAGCAACTGTGAAACAGATATAAAGAATAAATAGAATGGATCCGTTTTTTTTTAACAAAACCTTTTTATTGTTGATGCAAATGAAAGATTACAAGTAATTGATTAGTAGCTTGTTTGACCTGTGTTGCAGATATTGACACTTGTGCAGATATTGTAGACAGCTAGTCTCTGTTTAATGATTGCTATTCACTTTTATAGCCCTCTCAGGATGCCATCCTCAATAAATATTTGCAAACAGGAAATTTGCAGTATGACTTGAGAGAGTCGTAACACTGGCACCTATGTGTTTTGAGATTAACATGTAATTAAAATAGTAAATCAATATTTATAAAACAGTAGTGCAAAGCAATTGAGAAATGTAATCAGGTCATATAATGAGTTACTGGATGGGGCAGGGCCCTTTAAAGCAGATTCTGCAATGCAAGGATATATATACTGTACGTACAGGGAACTTAGTATCTACAAAATGATTTAATAAAAATCAATCAAACATGCTGTACACACATACACACAATGTTCACACATAAGCACATTACAAAAATGCACATACAGAAACCTCACCCAGAGACCCCCTTCCTTTCCAAACCACACTTTTTAAATGTGGAGTGTAGACTTTTTCACTTACTCACCACAGCTTTCCCACAGTTATCGTTTTAAGACTTTCATGCTTACAGCAGCTACAAGTGCAGAGAGAAAACACCTGAAAGCACCCCCCAAACATTACCAAGCACAAATAGAGTGAAACTGGCCCTGCGCACTGTCCATCTTTTCCATCCTTCTACTAGAGTGTGGAAAAGCGATGTTAAAAGCTTAATAGACCGCTCCTCTTATTGTTTAAAAATTGCTTGACATATAAATGGCTGAAGAAAACAATGGTTGACCTCAATTATGCATTGAAAATAAAATTATGAGCTAGTGGCTGAATTATTGATGCTGGCACCGGGAACAAGAGCATCTTGGCAATGTGTCACTGCTTTTTTTTGCTGATGCTTCATCTTGTATTGATAATATTTTCATCTAAAAAGCCCATGAAGTCTTGATCTGTGAAAGATGGAAAAACATTCCATGAGTATTGGAAATCTAATGCTCTATTACTGGAAGAGGAAAATGGATAACACAACATCAAGTAAAATAATGGAAAAATAAAAAATATGTAGCTTTGAGACAGGACTTAGATACTGACTGTTGTTTGAGCAATATACTGTGACATAACTAAAACTTTAATATATTCTCCAAATCAAGAATTGAGACCGCATTGACACATTTTCTAGCCACCATGTTCCATGCCTTATAAAGGCGTTGCGTTAACATTTCATAACAGCATGTCCGTATACCGCGCATGAGTGTATATATAAAATAGGACATTAAAGCACTAAGACTCTTAGTGTTGGGACTGTCCCATGTGGCAGACGCACTTCCTGAGATGCAAATGCTTGTGGTTCATCTGCAGATAGCCTCTCTCCTATTTGTCTCACTGACTTTGTCTCAAATAGTCACTATACTCACACACACACACACACACACACACACACACACACACACCACACATTTACCATACACATGTGCTCACAAGCATTGATCTGTACAGAGCTAGACAGAAATGAAAATGCAAAATACACCAGCAGACATGTTCCGACAGCTGACGTGATGAAGTAAAAAGATAGAAAGCAGAGAAACAAAGTCATATATCAAAAGTTGTGTCTGAACTACCTTTGTTTTTCTGCAAAGGGAACAAAACGCTATTCTCCAGCAAGGTTAGTTGAGCAGATAATTTGACGTGTGGAAAATTCCAAATGACCTTCCACTGGTCTTTTCACTGAATAAAAGACTGATGGTGTTGAAGTTCAATATCTCTTGCCAAATATATGGGTCATATTAGTCCACAGGGTTGTAGGGTTTTCTTTTTCCATTTTTAAATTGCCATTTTTATAAACTTATAGTCTTCTACCAACAAGCATTTCACAGTGGTTGTTTTTCTCTCTTTCTAGATCACCACTATTACTGTAGTTCAGAGTACATACTGTTATGCAATTAATTTCCTCTGTGACAAAAAGAGGTGAAGAGTGTCCTTTTTTGGAGTCACGTTGCACACTTTATAGTCCGTTGGGTCAAGTGAGATTGTAAAACTTCACGGAGTAATGTACTGTACTGTAGTTTGCCTGACTGACTCTCTGTTAGTTATCCTTCTTCTTTTCATCTCATTGTGAAGCACAATATGGCAGAAACTCAATCACACTCATACTATATGCACGCACGACCCAAAATGATCACCAATCAGTAGAGTTAATATTACTCATCATGATGGACTTTAGCGCTGCACCTATACGACTGCTGTGGAAATTCCCTATTAATATTGGCAGTGAGTCAAGGAGTACTCATCCCTTATCTCTGTGGATGTTTTGAGAGTTATTCTGGAAAGCTCCAGTTCACCGGGGTGCATTTACTGTTAAAGAGACCATAGTGGAGACGCTGATTACCCAATCAGGTCCTGTGTTTATAGAATAAGCCACAATGAGAGCGGCACCGCACTCATTTAGTGTTTCACAATCGGCAGCCGTTTAGCAGCCTCTGCACAGCCAATCACACTGTGAAGTGAACGTCTTTCACTAGTTCTAGTTGAGTGCAAACTGAGCTCCTTTCTCTTCTGACATTTGTTATGTAGCACCGTGAAAGCGTGTTTAATTCAATTTCACATACTTACCAAGTTATCTCCTTCATTTATTTCCTTATTCAACATAGTTATCGAAATCATGTGCTGTTAAAACATGTACACACAAAAAGTTGTATCTAAGGACACAGAATAGAATTTCCTTTTAAATTATAGGATTTTTATAATTTTTTATTGTGTATAAGTCCGAATGCTTCCAAAATAAAAAAATAAAATGTTTCCTAGTGATATTTTCTGATTTGATGCTTTGTTTATTTGAAAGAAAATGAAATGCTATCTTTTTATTAAAAGAGCAAAAAGTTTCTAATTAGTTTGTTCATTGTTTCATATATAATGGGAAAAAATCTAAACGTAGATGTATTTTCCCAAAACAAATTCTGAAGATGCATAAATACATAGGAATGGTTATCTCGAACAAAAAAATGTGAACAGAAGAATCAAATGTTCTTGTATATTGTAATACAAAATACTCCATCTATAAAAGAAAAGAGCCTGCTGTCTATAGTCTTTGGCAGCTGAAATTTGTTAGCATCCATTAAAAAAGCTCAATGAATGCTCTGTCAACTCATGAGCCCAGAAAGATTGAGAGAGGTTGACAGAGACATGGAGATTAAGAGAAAAATAGACAAGTAAAACTGAACTGAAAAATGAGTGCCTGTGATATTTCTCACAAAGCAATATGACTGGCCTCAGCCCGCGGTCAAGTTTAGGCCACTCACATCAAAAATCCTGAATATCTTGTTGCATGATTCACTGAGCAGCACTCACGGCTGATGCATTGCTACAGGGAAGAATATGTTGTAGCGGTTGTTTGAGTCAAACGGTCACAGGTCACGTCTAGTTTTACGTGCCCATACCTCTCCAGCCTACTCATGTGTGTCTTTGGATGTACAACACAGCCTTAAAAAAACAAAACAGCATGAGGATATATTTTCTGCTCTGTGTCAGTTTCGTGCCGCCCGTGACTCAACACCTGTCATGCTTCGGTCTTTCATCTCCGTGGCGGTGACTGCTGAGATGCTCTTATTTTTATTTCCGATAAATGACTGATTTTATGTTTAACTGGCAGTCACACACCACTGTTAACCTTTTCACACCTCCACAGCACTGTTTTTCACCTCATTTGTGAGGTGTGAGATGTGTGCTATTAGAAAGCCGCCCACTCTCTTCCCTTCCAGGGTCCCATAAGCTAGCCTGTGGAGGAGCTGCTGAGGAGATCAATATCCATCAGACTGCTAAAATAAATACATTTATCACACCCTGATACTTGCTACACTACACCACACCACGACAGCATGTTACATCTGATTGGAGGCTGAGATACTCAGGCTCACCCACCAGCCAAAGAAGCTGTTGCTAAACTTTCCTCTACTGTGTTTATAAAAAATAAAAATAAAGGTTACATAATACAAGAATTGTCATTTTCAATGGTGTTGAGAAGGAAGATGGCAAACCTATGATTCTCTCGGTTAAAAAAAAACAATACTTTTGACTGTGCGCTTCATCTTTTGTAAGCTCTCTATGTTCTAAAATCTCATCTGAGGAAAATGTTCCTTCTGTCCTCCCTCTGCTGCAGATAAAGAACAGGCGTTTGAGTAATTATGGTGCATTATCGCCAAGGAACGTTTCATTGCTACATTTTAAGCTGTGTAGTGAGCGGTGACAAACGAACGACCATTTTAATTTCTGTCAGGAGGAAAAACACATGGCTGGAGCCAATGAAGTCAGCTCTCTCATTCTGCCTCTGACTGAGACCATCTGGACCAAATAAAGTTTTTCCCTTTGAATCAACAGCTGTTGGAGATTACGCGGGAACACTCCTCTATATATCAGTCTTTTTTTTCTTTTGCGCTCCTTTAAAATCAACCATGTTTGTTTTATGGTTTTAGTTTAGTGCCAGATTTGATCAGTGCTCAAAGAACAAAAACAAAATAAAACATGACTTTCTAAATGCACCTGTTTTCCCTCATGTCTTTCACTCTGTATCTTTCTCCCTCTCACTCTGCCCTCGCTGTGGTGGTGATCGAAGGGTTGACCATGTCAGTCAATCTGTCAGTGGCTGACAGTTTTACAACACATGCACTACACTGATGGGGACCATCGCTCATGTAATGATTTCCTTCTACACTGAAATCTAAAGACAAGACAGAGTGAGAGGATTGAAGAAACGGAAGTAAAGGCAGTCAAGTAAAAATAACGGTTGTGTCTAACAGAGACTTACAGTGAGAGGAAAAAACAATTTGATTCTAGTTTCATCTATGAAACTGCAGGTTTTTTTTCTCTCAAGATTTTCACATGGTTTTGAACTCAGAGGTAGGTTTTCCTCTCTGTGCTGCGGAGATGAAATCACATTGGTTTTCATTTTCCACTGGCCAAAGTACTTGTTCCACTCTGCTGGCAGATAGGGTTGTTAACACTTAATTTTCCTAAATTGTAATTATAAGGCTAAGACATTTAAACAGTTTTGACAATTATTTTTTTTTAACCCTAAACAATCTATTATGTGTTATTATTAGTATTATCTCTGTCAAAAAACACAGAAATGAAAAAAAGTTCATTTCCATGGATTTTTTTCATCCTGCTGCTAGTTGACAGCAGACACAGACAGTGACAGGAAACTGTCGGACTTGACGGCACATGTCCTAGACGGCTGGGTCAGCAGGAAGCCACAAGTATGCGCATTTGACCTTGGAGTTTTACTTTATATTTTAGCCAATTTGAGGATAGAAATGACTTGATGTTTTTTTGGAAAATTTAGTTTGAATTGCCAACACCTTAGATTAGATTTTTTCTTCTTGATTAAATTATTATTATTTTTTAGTGTACGCTCCCCGGAGATATACACCCACGTTTTTCCCTTGCAAAACAGGAAAATGACTAGTATGTAGTTCATGCTCCCTGAATGACATTTAAGAAACAGTTTGGCAGTTGACTCAACTGTGAAATGTTTTTTTGCACAGGGACACAAGATAGGTTTACTAATCTATCTCACAGGCTACACAAAGTGCTGCATAGCTTGCTCCTTTGAGGAAAATGAGGGAAAGGAGAGCAAACTATTTAAGAAGTAATCCGGTTCTTTGACTAAAACATCTTTTAATTATTTAGAACATTTTGATTTGTGAATGTTTTAATTAAACCAGTGACATTTTGAATCCCAACCACTTATAGACTAAATGGGTTGAGGTCTGCTTTCAAAATTAGTGTGACACTTGACAGTGCTCTAGATTTATTAAAAGGAGCCATGCTACAAATTGAAATTACAGCACAAGCTGTAGTCTCTTCGGAGACCCATGGGAGGAAAGTCC
Source organism: Etheostoma spectabile (assembly GCF_008692095.1). Lineage (NCBI taxonomy): Eukaryota > Metazoa > Chordata > Actinopteri > Perciformes > Percidae > Etheostoma > Etheostoma spectabile. The sequence goes on along the minus strand of NC_045733.1, from coordinate 4,301,646 downwards.
TAAGCGTTCCTCAGAAAGCAGGAGGCAAAAGCTGCCCAGAGGAGAGAGGCAAACGAGCCAATCTGTTTGTCTGTTTACGGGGAAACGGCAGCAGAAGCATCCTGCCACCCTGCACCGTCATATGGGAGCCAGGCTCCCACAAACACATGCTTAATGACTCGATTTATTCATCCCGTCACTATATCTTCATCTCTGCCTCTCTGTTTTCTCTAATGGTTTTGCCCATATGCACTTCCAGTTTTCCATCCCCATTGGTATATTCAAGTTATGGGCACACTGTTTAATAGCTTATCTACACTAGCTTCTGTGGAGTGCGGAAAAGCATGCATGCGGATGGCGATATATAAGACAAAACTGTGTCCTTTGAAAATTGTGCCGTGTCCCGTTACAAACTCAGGGCAGGGGTCGCTGGTAGTTGCCAGTCATGCGGTCATGGAGGGGTTGTGTTTTCAGTAGCCGTGTGATGCATGTCAGTGACATCTGGGCCAACGTTGCCAGAGCATCGATCAGAATGTTGCTCTGGAAGGTCTCTCAGAGGCTTTATTCTTAAATCTATGCTGACAGGCGATGACATGATGGAGACGGGCCTGCCGAATTAATTGTGTCCTCTCTCTCCTTTCACTGTCCTACTCACACTCCCACTTCCCTCGTCCTCTCTCTTCTCTTTTACTTCCTTGTCCTATCACTCTTCCTTTCTTCACCCCCCCCCCCATCACTATCCCGCCTACTTCTCTACTCATCGCCTGGATGTGTTGAGCACAAGATGTCAGATTATTTCCCAGCAGACTGTAGCTGGAGCTGTATATCACTGGATGACACTTCCTCCTGCTTCCCCCCTCTCTCCTCAGACAACATCAAATATCGCCAGGCCTTTTTGATCACTTAAAAGGCTTGTATTAGGAGAGGAGCCGGTGCTTAAACAAAAGCAAACAAAGTGTTTCATCTGTCATGTTTGTCAGTGGGCCATATGTAACAGCTTTTCTATCGGAGAGGTGTTAAACCACACAGTATCACACGTTATGGGACTCTAAAGCAACGCTGACTCTCTGAGAGTCGAAAGAGGCAACACAATTCTTCAGTAATTATATTTTATGTGCTAATCTCTGTTTAAAAAAAACAACCAAAAAAACATATACATATTATATAAAAAAAAACTAAATTAAAACGTCACTTATTTATCACTTATAATGATGAAACATAAAATATCTTCAGCTTTCAGAATTTTTATGTTCTCTAATACTGGGCTTCAGTCCATTCTGTGAATTGTAATTGAATGCACTGAGGGCTTTGGCACGGGTGGGGTCGATCGCTCAGCATATTGTTTCTATGGCACCTGTCCCCCCGCAGATTAATAACTCTGTAGTCTGCGCAGGCAAAGCATGCATGGATACCAGAAATTACAATACTAATTCAGGACTAGGGATTTATACACAGCCTCTCCAAGGATTTATGACGAAGTGAGCAAGGGAGTAAGAAAAGAGATGGAGAGAGAGAGAGACAGGAAGAGAGACTAATAATACTAGCAAAAGTGATTAGCTCAAAGGGAGAAATTGTGCGTATGTAGTCCTGCGATTATTATTGTGTTTCTCATCACATAATGAGTTTGAACAATGCAGTTAATGGAATTATTGGCGAGCCACCAGAAACGGGGTGTATATAAGCTTGATAGCATTTTTTCATCAATAAATCACTCCAGTGCACATGGCAATATTTAAATCTATGTTATTAAAATTGTTGGAACAACACTATCAGATTTATGTTGTGTTATTTTATTATGGATTGATTATCATCATCACAGGCATATCTGATTTGCGGGGAGGCAGCTGGAGCGTGGTTGGTTTAATCCATTTTGATTGCTCTGCAGAGGAATGCCACTGCTTTGGTTGAATGGACAGCCGTGTACTTCTGATGATTGGCTTAGAGAGAAAATAAACCAGTGTTCTTCTTTTGTTCCCCCATATTTTTTAGTATTTGTTTCTACCATTATTTGTATCTTTTAATTACATATGTCTTCTTTCCTGGTATTATCTCATAAGAAAATTTATAACAATAAAAAAAAACACGAAACAGAAAAAAATCTTGTATCATTACCTCTTCTTATCTTGGTAAGAGTTGAGGCACAGGGAGGCTTCATGATTATCATTATCAGTTTTATGAAAGCATTATGACTCATTAAAAAAAAAAAAGAAACCAAAATCATTCAGTGGAAGAAGACAATGAAAAGAGTTCCATAAAAGGCATATTGGCTTATCCAAGTCATTTCAGAGACAGTGGGAAGAAAATGTGTTAAACCAGAGAAACACAACAATGAAATAGAAGCAGGAGTGGGACCACCATACTATGCTCTCTGTTTACAAAGTAGCCTGATGTGGATCTAATTATAATCAGTTTAGTGTATTCTGTTTTGTGATGAATGTATACATTTTATCTAGTCTGGACAATGAGGGAAGAGATCAGTCTCGGCACGGAGAAGCATCCAAGTACGTCCATTCACCGATACGGCAGCAGAATTACCGGCTCTCAGAAGTGTGACAGCCCTGAAATTACAATTGAGTTTCACTCTTTCAACCTACCTCTTTCTCCCTCCCTTCCAGGACTCTCTCTCTCTCTCTCTTTCTTTCCTTCTCTGACTCTCTTTGACGGCTCAATAACAGGTGCCATGCTAAGAGAGCTGTTAAAGCCGTCCCTGAGTGGTTGTGTCAGCAGCAATGTTAGGGTTGAGCTTTCCAACCTGCTCACCATGCAGGAAAAAAAGGAATGAGAGAAGTAAGAAAAAAATCACTCTGTTCCCAAATGACGCCCGCTGGGAGCCATCGTGCGCTAAATTTCACCGGGTGGTTCTCCCCTGTTTTCTGTCTTGTGGCCCCCGGACTCCGATTTACAGACAGAGCCATATTGGGCCTTTCTGCATGGAGGGGCCTAAGCAGCTGTGTTCAGCAGAAAAAAATGACTACAACAAAAAATAATAATAAATAAATAAACAAATCAAAAATACATAAGAAAGGCTTATTTATTTGCAAATGCTTGAATAAGGACTTTTTGTGTGCCATCTGCAGAAAATGAACCGTGTAGTCGGACCTTGATTGCAGTTACGCAGGTTTGGCCTGACTATTCAAAAAAGCCCTAAGTTGAAAATCCACTCAAGGGTTGGAAATGTTCCCATCTGCATCAAAACAAGTTGATAAAAGTTTTTGTGTGCCGTTGTTGACTTGAAGAGCCAATTTACGGCGTGCCACTCAGCTGATACTGATATTGCCCGCCTTTAACACAAACAGGGCGATCTGTCGTCATGATTGCTCATCTTCATCTCGTCTTTAAGCACACTCCTTAAGATTTGAGAGGTTCTTGGCAAAATCTATGCAAATGAAGCTGCTTTGTGAAAAGACCCATCACTGTGCATGAAGCCTGAAGCGGGCAATAATCACAGACGGATTGTGTGCAAACAAGAGATGCTAAGCACCTCAAACCTCTGCAGGCGACAGAAACACACAGAGAAACACACCACATGGTGAAGGAGATAAGTCAAACAGTCAGGTGATTGCTCTTTTTTTTTTGCTGATCAGCAACAAAACAACATTATGTTTACCTTTTAAAACTTTCTGATTCTGTGTGCTGACTCTTGTAGAAATGTGCATACATTTTAAGGATAACATTTACACTGCTACAATAACTATGACTGGGAAAAAAGGAAGACAAAGTCAAATGACCAAGATCAGGCTTTTGATTTTACATGTCACAAGCACACTAGCATATGAACTCGGCGTCTCAGCATCATTCATAAACCTTTTTTTGAGGGGAGGAGGGGTAGAGATATGTTAGCATATAGGCAATCTAAATTTAGCTTCCATACCATCATGGGGCGTTTCATTTTACGCACAAAAAAAATGATAAATTTCAAAGGTGACCTGATGGGTTTCATTACAGCTGATTGATCGGCTTATGTGAGGGTGTCACGAAATGTACACAGCAGACATAGTACACTTTCAGGATCAACATAGGACATATAGGCCATCTAACCATGGCGCCTGTATACCGTGGGTCAGTGACGTATATCTGAATATGTCTGCATTTTCTGAAATATTTAATATTGAAGAGTTGGAATTAATTGAAATGCTCATGCTTTGCTGCCTAGAAAATCTGAATGATAATTCAATCAGAATCAGAAAAACTAAATTGCTAATCACAAGGAAATGGTGGGTTATTATTAACATGTCTCACAAGTGAAAACAAGCAGTACGCACAGAGGAAAAACCTTCATACAATTATTAAAACAACATGACTCATCTGCTATTATGCTTTACTTTCATGCTCACAATTATTGTTCTTTAAGTCTTTAAAAACAGACAGACAACTCGTTTAAACTATTTTACAAAACCACGACATACCAGCTTTAGACATCATTATTTCCAAAAGTAGTAAACAGTGTCTAATATAGAAAAATGACATACACACAAAGAAAATGTATACTGTTATATGGGTAGTTGGATAGGTAAACAAACTGAGGTTATTTATAGTAAGATTAAGCATTTGGGACCATCCCAGTTCATGGAATCCCAGTTCATGGAATAAATTAACAAAAGAAAATCCTACTTTTACAATTAGGAATGATGAGGAAAGTTCCAGAGCAGTTATTGTTTTTATAATGGATGTTTGTGCATTATTTGCAAGTGTTTGGGAACAAAGTAGGGATCTGTGAATCCCTCTATGAACTAGTAAATAACCCCTGCAATTCATCATAAAAACAAGAAGGAAATGTCAAGGGCACAGGAGGCCCTTTTTTGTTGAGGTCACACACAAAATATAAACAGTAACACACACACACACACACACACACACACACACACACACACCACACACACACACACACACACACACACACACACACACACTTACACATTTACATGCTGCATTGTGACCACACTGTGCTACATAGAAGTTGAGGCATTGACAAATCACTGAGACCTGAAAGTGGGGCTGAGGTGGGACTAATTGAAATGAACTTTAGAAAAAGGGGGGACACCTAATTAAACATGAACTTTCTATCCTGTTTGTGTTGACATCATGGGTCCTAAATTTAAGCTCATCTTTGTTTGGCCAAACCTGGCGATGCAGCTAAAAGAATACTGTATGTGAACACGGAGAAGGAATAAGGTCATTGCTTTTCCTCAGTGAAAACATATTTTTCCTTGTCTCAAGTCACTCGCAACACTTTTCTGGAGTGTGTGAGGGGCCCATTCATTATCTACCACTTTCCCGTAGAGAGACCGTAGCGCATATGGTATCTTGTGTTGTGTGTGTTTCCATGTTTATCTGTTCTGGCCAATAAGCGCACCGCTATCATGAGCGGTGCGCTTATTGGCATACATACAGCATGTCCTTATGCACCTGTGTGACTGAGTGTGGGTGGAGGATAGATGGGTGTGCGCATACGTGCATTTGTTTGTTGTTGTTTATTGCCTGTTCTATTTTCTGTATTACTTAGTCGGGGACACAGCCCTGTGCAGGAGCTGTGAAGTTTCCCAGTAACAGGCTAATTCCTCAGTGGCTTTTTAGAGTGTCTCCAGCAGTGCTAAGTGTTCTCCTCTCTGTGCCTGATCAGAAAACAGGACCACTTTAGTCAGTTTGTTTAAGGTCCCCCGAGAAGGCTCTCATATCCTCCCTCTACTCACCCCTTCCTTTTCCCTACTCTGTGTCTCTCACACTCTCACACACATTTACAGTGCCACCTTCACACTTACTATCCTACATGGCATTTTAAATAGATAAACTTGACATGTGGATTACTCAATTGCATGCTCAGATAATTTTCTAAAGTTTGTGCATTATTTAATCATCGTTATTTGTTTCAAATATTTCCGTATTGTATTACTGTGAGCTTTCGTTTTAAATAGATAAAGTATTGATGAAGATGAGGCCATGATTTTTCTATTTGGAATAATGGTTCAATGACTAAAGCTTGCTTTCCTTCAATATGAAGCATACAGTATATAAGGAGCTTTACAGATTGTGCTGCACCAACAGAGGAAGACTCAGATGTGTAATGTGCCTCCTCAAAAACAACTCTTTGACACTTCATTCGATGAAAAGCTTTGAGTCATATAATTTGGTGAATACAAGAAATGGCTTTTGAACATACTGCAGCAAAATATTTATGCTGAGGATAAACGTTTATGTGGGATATATTAAACAATACAACAATACATAAAACGATACACTTTTTTTAAATCACTACATTATACTCAACAGGTGTTCTTCTCCATCAATGTTTAATGAATTGTCTTTTTTCTTGCATTTGCTACAAATTGTAGCTGCAAAATTTCATAAAGAAAGAAGTCACATTTAGCTTGAAGAAACTAGATGTATTCTCCTGGCAGTTGTAGTATTATTTATTTATGACACTTTTAACGCAAACTACTGTGTTTGAATCAAAGGATCTTTAAGGATTGGCAACTAACACTGCACTCAGTTTCACACTATTTTAGTAGAATAGAGAATAGGATATATTTGCAAGGGAAATCTTTTGCATAGAGAATTTATCCCACAACATCAAGACATATTCACTCTGTTTTCTATGGCCTGTTCTGCTATCCTTGTGTAAAGGTGAAGTTTCCTCACAAGAGCTGACAAGTGTGAAATTACGATAGGAAGTGCTTCATACCCTGCCATTTACCTTCATTCATTACCAAGCCCTACACACAGACACAAAGTCAGTCTCACACACACACACACACACACACACACACACACAGAACTCATTTCTTTAACCAGGAGTCTAGGAAAATATTACACATAATATGCTTGACAGTTTTGCATTCCGAATCTCTCAGACTTCTCTCTCAAATGCATCTTCTTGCCTTTGGAATGGTATTGAATATAGAAGTACAAAGGTATTAGAAAAGAGGTTGGAAGTAGAGATAGACCTACAGTACATGGATTATAGATGTTCAAAGGAGCGCTGGACCACAGAGATTTTCTAGCAAGAGGTGAGGCAGGTCACAGGACACCGAGGGAACCCTCTCTCTCTCTTGTTCTCTCTCTTTCAATTCACATTATTTCTCTTGCAAAATAAAGAAATGAGGTACACAAAGCATTTCTACAGAGTATAATATGGAACCGAATCCAAAAATAAATCACACATTGCATATGGTATAATTAGTGCTCACAAGTCTTGAATTGTCATTTATATAGACAGACAGTGCAGAAAATAAATACAAAATTGCCATTCTGTGTCTTTCTCCTCTTTAGTTAGTGTGTGTTGTCTGAAGGTTATCCAGCTGACTCTGTGGCCAAAGGAACTGAGGAGACGCTGGGCGGTCATAAGTCTTTGTCTTTGAAGACTGCACGCTGTGTTCGTATCGCTGTTGCAGCGTAATTGATACAGGCTCACGCTGTTGAGCTTAACGGAGCCCCATCATGGCCTTACACTCAGATCTCTCACAGCTGTAGGGCTCAGAGCACTGAGCTCTCACAAAATCACACAAACATGTGCTGACACACACCACACACACACACACACACACACACACACACACACACACACACACACACACACACACACACACACACACAACACCCAGCTGGCTTCTGGCGAGATCACAGCTAAAGTGATCCAGAGCGGAGCTGGTTAGACTAACACTAATGGAGATGAGCTGCCTGGTTAGCTCAATGGAAAATTGAGCAGAGTTGATGCTTATTTTATCACAGCAGTATTCCTTTCCCTTGGGAATAAAGAGTCATCTTACACGGATTTTAAATCTTTTTGAAACAAAGAAAATTGTACATTGTGGCATTTTGTGAGGGAGCTTGTTGGCTCACTACAGAGAATGCTTTATCATCTGAAGTGTTATAGTGTATGAAACCGAATGTGATGGATGATTTTTCTTCAAGTAGCATGCAGAAAGGATACATTTGTAAGGGCATGCTGTGCCCAATCCGAGCTCTTTCACTGACAACAAGCTCTTCTCACTTGGCTCCTTAGAGGCAAGTGCATTAAATCATGTCACCAGTCGGTCCGGTGAAATCTGGGCCACACCTGAGTGCATATGTCCTGCCCGGCAGCACTGTAGCGTAGTAAAAACTACAGAGGATCACTGGCAAGCAGGAGGAGGTCCAATGCTTTTATTCCTGCGCCTGACATTTTGTGACATTTAAGAAGTCGTTAAAGGTGTGAGCATGTGAAGTGGGAGAGCGTAGCACCTCAGGCGGAGAAAGACCCTCAGTGCTGTCACAAAATAAAACCTTGTTGGATGAACTGATTATGCTGTCAGAAAAACCTTAGCATTACATTACACTTTCCTGGAAATATGTATTTACTGTGTTTACATATCAAGTACGGTGGTGTGCGCTGTAAAGATGCCAGTGACTGTGTAGTATTATAATTCATCCTTGTGGATGGGAGAATGTACCATTAGATGGAGTGCAGTCCATATCTGGCCTGGACTGTTCTGGTTGTGTTTCCTTGTGGTCAGTCTTGGCTGTGACACAAACACACATGGTCCACAGAAGATAAGAGTCTCCTCTTTTATGAGCCTCTTCCTCTCCACCAACAAACAGCTATTAAAGTTTGCCCAGATCTGGCTCCTGATGGTGCTGCTGACAGCTAATGTCCTGCTATTTGTCCATCTCTGGCATCCATCTCCATAAAAGCCTTGCTGTGAAATACCCCGCTGACCTACATCGTTAGGGGCCAACCCTGTCTTTAAAGCTGTAAATGTTTGTTCAGCGGCAGTCCCCTGTTCTGAAGTAGCGATTAGCCTTTGGTAGAGAGAGAGGAGCCCTCAGGTTCAAAGCCCTTCCTCTACTGACAGGATGTCAGCTCCAATACTAACAGAAAACAGGGACTGAGAAATGCAGAGGCAGAGACAGGACTGTGATTACAAAGCCTCTCTGCTCTGGGCCCTGTGCTGCTTTTTTGGAATGAAAAAAAACAACCACAAAAACCTTCTCAACCCAATGAATTGACGACTAGACGTGTACCTGTAGTGGGGAAGTGGGATGCATTCCTACACTGTTAAAGGTAGGTTTACATGGTTTACCAGGCAGTACACCAGAAGACATAAACCTTTAGCAGGTCTTGTGTGTTATGGGTGAGCTGTTAAAAATTTAAAATAATCTCTACAGTCCACAAATGTGAAATGTATTTTCCCAACAATATCACAATTGTTGTAAAAACAAACTATAATGCTGAAAAATTGTTGTGAATGTCAATTAAGTGAGCATGACATCAAAGGTTTCATTTTTGTTGTTAGTTATAAAATGTAACTATTACCAATTTAAGGGTAATTAGTTGAGTAGTAGACAACTAAAAGCAAATGCAAGATTGGAATTTGGACAGTGTAGAATCAACCACGATAAAACCATGTATATTGTTTATATTGATCAAGTTGTGTTTTTGCACTTATTGCACGCTGTAACCACATTTCAAAAGTGGATACTGTTGAAACTTTAGATTAGAAGTCTTCAATGCAACAATGCGGCTCTGCCATAAAAGATTGAGGCTCAATCATGTTAATGCATGTAAATACCATCACGTACAACCCTTTAACTTTCCATTGCACTATTTTATGTCAAAATACACAGTTTTGGCATCTTTTGTACTTTACGTATCACAATCATCTTTTTTTCTCACCTTTTGAGCTCTGTGAGTTTAAAGACATGAAATTTGGGATGCCAAGGCTCGTAAATCAGTCATCTTAGCCTGCCCCGTTTTACACCTTGTATCCAGGGACATCACAATCCTCTCCCATGATGCACTAAAGCCTAATGCCTGTTCCATGTAAATCTGTCTATAAGAGTAAGAGTGAAAGTCATCCAGGTCACAGTTAGACCTCTGCCCATCAATCTGAGGCACACACTCTCCACACATGGAGGTCCTGACATTCCCACAATAAATGCAGGGGTAATGGAGTCCCAAAGATGCCTGAGGGGACATGAGTCACAGAGAAAAGAGATGGTGACAAAAGTTTGCCACAGTTGGGTGCCTCCAGCCTGAGGTACAGGCCTCGAAGAAGTAGCTCCAGTCCCAAATCCTTTGTGGTAACCAGCTCAGGTCTGTCCTCAGCCACATCCTTCATCACATGGAGAGGACAGGAGGGCTTTATGATGGATGTTACAAAGTTGACGGCTGGGGATTTGGGGGTTTAAATAGGAAGCACATCTGTAATATCCTGTGTGGCCTCTCATCTGCTACATTTCAAATTTCTCTCTCTGTCTCCCCCCAGTATGACAGCCACAGGCCTACACGCTGATCTGTGAGCAGGTACAGCTCAATCTTAGCTGCTCCTTCCCACAAGGCAGATGCATAAGAGGAAACCCGAGGAGGTTCTTAATCTGCACACAAACATCTTCCACCAGCCGTACCTATAACTGAACCAGTACAGATTCTACATAATAGCATCTTTCTACATCATGGACAGCTTTACACTACTGTACACAAAGCAGTCACACCATGTAGACACAGTGGCAACTCTATGAGCCCTTATTATACATTCACATTATGTATTTAGGCAGCCGTCAACAACCCAATGCAGTGATGTCTTTTGCAATAAATTAATTTAGTCACTACAATAAAGAACATCAAATGATGGAATATAGCCCTTTTCAGAGCTCCCTTGGCTTTATAGCCACTTTTGATGAATAATGCAAGTAGTACTTTGAATTATTTACATAAAAAAAGAAAACTAGCTTTCCTGTTAGTGTAGCACTCTCTTGAAGTTATGGGGTGATTTTTCTAATCATGTTGTTATGATATGGTTTTCATTATTGTAACTATCAGCACCTGGGAACACTGCAGCTTCTAATAAAACGGCTGTACAATTTTCAGGAACATAAATTCTGTTTGTGTTTTTCTTTTCTAACTCATTGTGGCCCGTCTGACCTGAACCTGTCTGGGCTAAAGCCAAAACTAAACACACAGACATCTGGTCCATGTAATCCTCTTATAACCCCCCCCACACCACACACACACACACACACACACACACACACACACACACACACACACACCACACACACACACACACACACACACACAGATCTCAATGGCCAGCCTATGGTGTCTGTGACATTGTGACATGGCAATTAACTTTAACTTATGTCCATTGATTATCCAAAAGCAGCTTAACCTAGCAAGGGTCAAGGAACAGACTTAAACTCTAAGCATTGAACATGACAAGCGAAGAGAGGTCAAGGGGCTGTCAAACCCATTTGACAATGACTGTCTGAGTATGTGTTGTGTCTACAGTAGATACATGACTCCACACATGCACAGACAGAATGTGTTTGTTTTACAATGTAAAACAGACTGTCCTTAATAATATTACAGGGGGAAGAGCATGAGTGTCTCAGAGTGACACAATAGAATATATATGGATATATTAAAATTTGTATGAATTCTAAACAAAGAAATAAGCTTTACATGTGTAAACTCCCAGTGATGAAAAACATGAGCATTTCATCTATGTTTGGTCTGGACCTAAAGTTTAAGGTCTAACCATCCAATCTTAGTTTTGTTGATATAAATGATGCAATAATTTGTGTGTTTTTAATGGAACATTTTGATCTGTATTTGGTAGCTTCTCTGTAATAGTTATTACACTGATTTGTTGGTTTACACTTTTTTAAAGGTTTTTTTTTTGGGCATGTTCATGTTGTGCTCTTCATTTTCCATAAAAGATGCTATCAACAATTACAATATGCACAAAACAATCAGGCTTTTGCAATATTGGGCTCATTTACCCATCAGTGTCTTAAATCTAGTTTGGACTTATTGGCCCAAAAAAGAATATTTCTTTTTAAATTTGTTTGATGATTAGTACATTTTCTTTGTTGTTTTATAGCCGTCTCTTTTTATAATAATAGTGAATGGCAAATAGTCTTGCTGGGCTGTGAGACACTATGCCAAATAGTTTCTGGGGTTTTGGCAACTAAATTAATTTATTTAATATTTTGTTCAGAGATGATGTTACTGGGAGATAATGTTCAGAGATAAACCCTACCCCCAATTGATAAAGCAAAAGCACACGTTTCAAAGAGAAGAAAAGAGAAGGGAGAAGTTTGAGAGCGACAGGAAAGCCTGAGTGAGGGCCCTGAGATAATGAAGAGGAAACTGCAGTGTCCCTGCTACACGACCCTGCTGTCATCACTCACAGAAAACATTCTTCATCATCCAAGTTTGCATCTTGTTGTTCTTAATTTATTACATGTTCCACATGTTAAGTGTGCAAGCCTCTAGGGTGCAATTTTAGCAGCACGAACTATCAACAAATCTTTGTTTCTCCCCTGGCAGAGCGCTTAGTAGAAGCGATAAAAGCATTTTGAGAGAAACAGACTGGAACAATAGTGGGGACTATACTCTAAACGGCTTCCTGTTGCGCTGCAGCGCAAGATTGAGCACTGCTTCTGAAGAGCACAGAGAGAGAGAGAGAAAGGCGTTTCATATCACGGGTACATAGAGCTAAGCAAGGGATACACAGAGTGAATGAAAGTGAGAGAGACACTTAAAAGAAACAGTTTATTGAATTTGCCGGGGTAGAGCTTGTGTGTGAAGTAAGAGCAGTGCAAAGATGCATGCGTGTTTACAGAGGCATGTCTTTAGTCTCTACACAAGTCTCTCCCAGTCCTTTCAGCCACTTAGCCCCCAGCTTGAGGGAGCTCAAGTTGATGTTGTTGCAATGTCTCAGGGGTTAAAATACTAAAGAGCCAGATACTTTCAAAATTAAGAACAGAACTGTGTTTTAGATGTATCTGTATCCTTCAATTGTGAAGAACAATAGATATGTTTTTGCAATAGTTCTTCATCTATGAAACACTAATCAGTGCAGAGTCCTTTTACATATTCATAGAGATCAACACTTGCTAAGACCCTGTTCTAAGATGAAAAGATGAGAGGCAGAATCAGCTGTTAAGAATTCCTTTGACAATCTGCAACTACTGCTTCCATTGACCAAGGAACTTTTTTGCTCTTTGCATCTTTTTCAGTCAGGCTTTAGAGTTTTGAAACCATAAAAGTAAATTAGGATTCAAATTGGACCACAAAGATTACACATGTATGCACTTTATGTGCAGATTCAACACATTCTCACTCCCATTGTGTCAAATACAGACACTTAGCCATGTGCCGTTGTCTCCTTTAGCTTCATTTCTAAACACACTTTATCTAAACATGCTTGGTTGGGACTAATCACATCACTTTGGACGCCCTGGGTCGGGACATACATTTAACTGACAAGTGGGACAAGAACGGGACAGTTGGGTTTAGGAAAAGAAGAACGAGACAGTTTGGTTTAGGAAAAGATCATGGGTGCGGTTATAAAATAAATGTTATAGTGACACGCGGGATAAGAACAGGGCACAAACCTCGGTCTTTGGGTTGAAAGTCCTGTGTTGTTTGACCCATCCACCACTCCTATCAGCCTCTATACTACTCGCTGCCATTGTCGCCCCTAATACTACGTCATCTTAAAGCACCGCGGAGCTGCTGCTCTGCCCAGTGTGTTCCATGAACGCTGAAGGGTGCTTTTGCGTCATATCTGATGCTGAGAGGCAAAGCCCAAGCGTCTATATTTTACGGGTTGGAAGAAGGAACCGGTAGGCAGATATGCATTCATGTCTTTTTAAAAATATGTTCACATAAGTTTAGCAAGTCCATTTTGTAAGAAATTAAATGCTAGCTGGATTTGTCCTTTTCAATAAAACAACTTAATCACAGTTTGTTTGTGTTTGTCTTATTGTTAAGGATCCTGATTTGACTGCTAATCTCACAGTTGAATCTTTGCAGAGGCGTTATGAAATGAGGATCATGCCATTTTGGCTGTGTGGTGGTGCTCAATTTCTGATTTGACATAGAACTACCTGTTTGATGCTGTTACATACTTTTATTGCTTTTTGCATTGACTAATGTAACTCACTATTCTCTATTCTCAGTATTTCTGCCTTTGTTCACCTTCAATCTAGTTAAACATGCTTCTCCAAGGCTGTTTACCTAAAGTTATCATTTATGATTTATCTAGCAGATACAAGACAACCATACTGTACAGTTACAATCCTTTGTAACAATTCCCATGCCAAGAAGGCTACTTACAAGGTCATCTAGATGGTCTCATATCCCCCCTGTACTCAAGTCACTGCACTGGCTACCCGTCAAATATAGGATTCAGTTTAAAATTGTCACACTTCAATATGTATCAATGCACGGTCAGTCACCTGCGAGTCTATATATATCCACAATGTTCCACTTCTGGGATTGTTCCGGTGCTGCCAAAAATTCCACCGGATGTCACTCTATTTGCCTGGATGTCCGTTACCTTCCGTACCTTCCAGACAGCTAGCTAGACTATCTGTCCAATCTGAGTTTTTTGTTGCACGACTAAACAACCTTCGAACGTAAAACAAGTTCCTTCCCAAAGCTATTTTGCAGACTCACTGTGGCTCCGTCCGGCACTTAGTGCCACCCAAGAAGATAGCAATTAGTTTGAAGAAATGCCAATAAACCAGAGTACGTTTTTCTCCCGTCCCGGAATACTGTGTGGACTAGCTAGAGCCTCCTCCGCAGCACTGTGAAAGAAGGTCTGGCAAAGCAAGACTAGTCACCTGCATAATGTGGCTGACCTACTGGAACCTTATTTAACAGACCGTCCTCTAAGGTCTGCTATGACAAATTTACTCACTGTTCCCCGCACCCAGCTTAGGCTTGTTGACCAAGCCTTCGAGTCGGTAGCACTGTGACTTTGGGGCACCCTGCCTCCTCCAATATGATCTAGTGTCTCTGTTGACACTTTTAAAAGACCTCTTTTTTTAAACAGGCTTTTTATGTTAGGTACTTTATGATATTTATCTTTGCAAAGCGATATTGAATACATTTTACTTCTTTACTTCTCTTCCAAGTTAATATACAGCATATTGTGATATAAATATCAACACATAATGCTGTAAAAAAAATCATGCTAAGATAATTACCTCTTCTGAAGAGTCCATCATGTGTTCTCTTTAGTTACTAGCAACTTTGTGGAGTAGAGGTGGGCTGTGTGGTCACGGAAGGCTTGTATCATGTGGATGTACCACAGTTTTGTTGTCATTACTTAGAATTCCTCATGGGGGAGACAGAAGCTATGCACTATAGCTTCAAAGTGAGCTAATAGATCCAACCGCCCTATGCTAGATTGAAGTTTCACTTTCCATGATCAGTGAACGATGGAGGAGCATCTTGATTTAAATCTTTAACCAGTGCCGGAACTCACCGGTAATGAGTACTGGCAGTTCTGATTCTGAAGTGTAATGGATAAACCTACTATTGCAACCCTGATTGCTGGAGTAGACTACTGTGTCGATGTGTCACTGCAAAGTTCAGGAGCATAGCCCACGGCATTATCCGTTCGCCCCTGTGATCACCAAATCCTGCACACCAGACCAGCAAGCCGAGGCAACGGTTGTATTTGTGGCAGACAAACAATATGACAAGAGGATTGTAAAAGAAGTAGAGAGCGCGTGCAGCAGGACAACAGACTTTTGCCCTATGCGCTCAGCTTCTGACTGCTAGAGTGACATAAAAGTGTGCAGTCTAAACCACTTTAAATTATGTTACACACCCCTGCACCACTTATGCAAAGGAAACTACTCTTTTAATTTCTGTGTCTTAATTGTTTGCATGTTTTCAAACAAAAGGAGCTTTGCACACAACCTTATCACAGCTGAATATTTTATCACTGTAGCCAAAGTGGCTGGTGAGCAAAAACGTTAAGCTCTAAGCGATGTAGAGTGACGTTACTTGTTGTTGACGTTAGAAGTATTTTCAAACAAAACGAGACTAGCTTGCCCTTCCCTCCTCCTCATCCCGTCCCCTCCCCCTCCCTACTGTGCTTCCATGCACTAACTCCCCACCCCGAAATCCTTCTCGTTGGTCATTGGCTGGAACGCTGGAACACTGTTTGCCGTTTGTAGACCCTGGGCTGTCTACAGAGAACGCATTTTTTACAGTGTGTTCTGGGGACAGACAGCTTGCGGATAGTGAGTAGATGTTTGAAGTATGTGACAACAAATGTTCTAGGCTAAAACATGTGTGACATCGCTTAGAGCACCTTTAATGTCATGTCCTAATGTATGTAATGAAATCCATACAAAAACACATTTTAAGTGATATATTACCGAGACATGCGTAGAACTATATATGTATCTACAGTCCCTGACAAAAGTCTTGTCGCTTGTGTACAAACTGACCTGAAGTGCCGCTGAAATATATTTCTAATCAAGATTTATTTACAAGAAATGGCTCATTTTAATCCCAACAGCTTTTGTATTAATGTTTCAGTGCAAAAAGAAACTGTCAAAAAGTATTCTAATATTCACAGCTTGGTAAAGCCCATTGAGTCAATTTTTGCAAAGACATAAGTGTTGTCGCCTTGTCATATGAGCTTCACCTGTGACTAATAATTACAATTAGGTCTCAGGTGTGTATAAAAACAACCCCAGTACACTAGACCTTCACATCAACTGCAACTAGACATCTGCAAACATGCCTAAGATTTACCCTGAGACTAAAGTTTTGATTATCAAGAGGCTGAAGACCAGATCCACTGCTGATGTGGCAGACACCTTCAATGTGTCTCAGCGTCAAGTACAGAGGTTTAAAAAACATTTGAAGACACTGGAGATGTTTTTGACAATCCCACCATAAAAGAGGCCAAATTCTGCAGCAGGATGGTGCTCCATCGCATACTTCCATCTCCACTTCAAAGTTCCTCAAGGCGAAGAAGATCAAGATGCTCCAGGATTGGCCGGCCCAGTCACCAGACATGAACATCATTGAGCATATGTGGGGTAGGATGAAAGAGGAAGCATGGAAGACCAAACCAAAGAATATTGATGAACTCTGGGAGGCATGCAAGACTGCTTTCCTAGCTATTCCTGATGACTTCATCAATACATTGTATGAATCCTTGCCAAACCGCATGGATGCAGTCCTTCAAGCTCATGGAAGTTATACAAGATATTAAATTTGAATTTCACAGCACCACTATTTAATTTGCTGACATATTTTAGTATTTGTAGTAAATTTGTTCAATTTATGCATAGGCAACAAAACTTTTGTCTTGCCAAAAATTGACCTTTCTGTCTTGTTTAAATAATAAATCTTTTTTTAGTGAAATTAATTTATTTCAGTGCATTGAACATCATTTGGGAGGGTTTTAGCTTTTCATATGAGCTATTTCTTACACCAATTGATTCATTAAAAGTCAGGATAATAGCAGGTGTTTCTACGAAATAGATAAGGGACAAGACTTTTGTCAGGGACTGTAAGACACAAGGTCATCTCATGCAACTGCTGTATTAGAGTACTGGCACCTTTTTTGGTCCAATTCAGGCACAGTTATGTGCACTGTTATATATTAGTGCCCCTCTCCCCATATGATAGGCATGACCTAGCGGGCACCCCTAGTCTAAATTTTGCAAAAGTTCCTGAATAGGAAACAAAATGTCAGTGAACCAAGCAGCATAATGTTTTTCCTGAATGCATTTGTTAAAGCAAATTACAGTATGAAAATATAGTAGAGACTGGGTTGAGATGTATAGTATGAAGATATTCCACTAAGCTCTGACTGCCCTAGCAATCTAAACCCATGTATAGAACTCTACCTAATTACCTCCGAAAGAGTGATATATTTTAACCCCAATCTATCATCCTAAACTGCCAGAGTGTCCCCATGTAGGCACCCTTAGCCTTGAACCAGAATCCTTGACAGGGCCTCACCCAGCTTAAATACAGGGTGTTCCTTATTAACACAGTGCCCAAGATAGGACCGTGAAGGCTGGATAGGTGAGAACTCCCTCAGGGGAAATAGGAAGTATAGATGACATTTTGGCTTTGACTCAGACCTATTTGGATTTAGTAGTACTTTGTCACTGTCTTGACTTGCAGACATAAAAATGGAGCTGCTACAAAGGCACTGCACCACACAAGTGGCTAAGGAAAAAAGAGCATGGATACACAGAATCAAAAAGAGAAGAAAAGAAAATATCAATGCAACTTTAATCACATCCAGACCTATAAATGTAACTCTGAGCTGTAGTAATGGTAATCGGAAACAGAGTGGTCCCGTCAGGAGCCAATCCACTCTCTGTTTTTCATTAAAATGCTGGCCACTACTTCTCACATCTCTGTGTGCATTTCAATAGTTAATGGACTGCCCATCCACTTGGCTACTGTAAATTGGGGGAGGGCTGGAGGGGGCCGGGTGAAGCTCTTCAAAAGTTTCTTTTTCAGATCAGAAAGAGTGACTTTACGTTCTTGCAATATTCATTATGTGTTTAGGAACTCTAAACCCTTTCCTGACTTTAAAGATAAAGCAGAAACAGATTTCATCCATCTCTTGAAAACCCTCACCCCCAATTTGCACAGGATGCGTAACGGCTGCGGATCCGCTCCGGAACGTCAGCGGAGTCATTAGGTTTCCATTAAAGTCAATGTGTATATTTCCATGGACTGCGGAACGGCTGCGTTTCGACTCGGTCCCAGCTCCAGCAATCTGCAGCCCTCCGCAGAGCTTCTATTTTTGCCGGATGCCTGAGAGCGCCGCAGCAATTCAGCACACGGCAGATAGTGTGGGACAGGAGGTTAAGCACAGAAACAAAATATAACTTCCAGTTAATTTTCAAAATAAAAGACGGTGCTCACGGCGGATCATATTTCCCTGCACTACACCGGCACAGCACAGACTTGTTTCCTCTCTATGCCTCTGGATGGAAACAAACTGTTGTTGGTTTTGTGGTTCTATTCTACATGAATTTGCAAGATCTCCTGGGTCCTCGAGATTTCAGCTTTCAGTCATGGCCGCAGCCGTTCCGCAACAAATCCGGACCTGTTGGGTACTGATGGACGGCGGAGCGTGGACCCGTCACTCAGCGGAGCCGATCCGCAGCTGTTATGCATCCGGTGGAAATTGGGTGTTAGTCTCG
Source organism: Etheostoma spectabile (assembly GCF_008692095.1). Classification (NCBI taxonomy): domain Eukaryota; kingdom Metazoa; phylum Chordata; class Actinopteri; order Perciformes; family Percidae; genus Etheostoma; species Etheostoma spectabile. Next base: position 4,282,698 of record NC_045733.1, on the reverse strand, counting down.
TTGACTGGTCAGTAATTTGACACCAACATAAATACATACAGTAGATATGTATGTATTTTTTCATTACTTCTTTGTTGGACATTGTGGTGCTGATGCCAGTCTAAGGAGCTATGAGTTGTAAAAAAAAAAAAAAGCTGCTTGTTGGTACACTCATAATTCCAATTTAACTACAAATGTTTTTTTGTTTGCCTTCATCTTGCGCAGCTGAAACATGTCTGGTCATACGTCCACTGACTGTGTTTAGAAGTAATTCTGTTTGTGGGTTCAGGTGAAGTGTGCAGTCTTTGTTCTGTGGTGATAACGTGTGAGGAAGGAGATCAGTAAAAGAGAGAAGGGTAATTCTAGACAGGTCCAGGATACCAGGTAGGAAGTCTGAATTCTTGCACTAAACCCATACAGCAGCTTTTGTACGAGCAGCGGGACCTCTTTGACGGAAACTATAAAATATTAAGGGGAAGCGGATACCTGACTTGGCTTAATGCAGACACGAGTCAGGCCACACATAGATACATTCTCATTTTCTCTCTTTTTCCTCTCTCTTTATCTTGCTCACTACTCCTTTTCCTCTCTCTTTGTCTTTTTCTGCTGTAAGGAAAGGGTTATGGGGCTCTGAGCTAAACAGACTTCAAGTGTGTATGTCTGCTGTTGGCAGTCTTCTCACAGGGAGGGGGTCAAGTTCCTTAGCTAGTTTACGTAAGTACAGTTACTGATTGAGTAGCCACAAAAAAGCCCAAAATGTCAAACTTTCAATGCTAAGAAAACTGTTTATTATTTAAAAGATATTGCTGATGCTACACAAGTAAGTGAAAACGTAACTGCTTAGAGCTCAAATATTTGTTAATCAATCAACACAAAGACATCTTTCACTGTTTTCTGACATTTTATAGATCAAGGATTCATCAAGAAAATAATAATAAGATTAATTGATTAAAAAAAATCCTGAGTTGCAGCCCTAATTAAGTATACAGCACCAATAGAGATGTATTTCATTTGCGGAGATGGGCTGGGTTTACTTTCTCAACATAGAGAGCGAGAGAGAGAGAGAGAGAGAGAGAGAGAGAGAAAGCTATACAAATACATCAATCAAATTGGTGCCACTAAACTCTGGCTGCTTTAACCCTACAGCTATCTACCCCTCTGTCTCCATCCATTCATCTCCCCTCCTCTCTCTTGCAGGACTGCTCAAAGTTACTGATACACAGGATGCCAAGCCAGATGGTCAGCCACACGGTCAAAGCATGTACCACTCGGCTTCAACACCCCTCTAACAAACCCTCCTCCCAACTCCAGATGGCATGCTGTGCCCGGTTCTAGTGCCACAGGGGGACTGCGATGATATCAGTGTGACTCAAACCCCTTGGGGCATAGTCCATGTGCATGTGTGTGTTTGCACGTGTGTTTGGGTATGCGTGTGTGTGCAATGTGAGCGTATGTGCTTGTCCCTTAAGTGCTCTTGTTTGATTGTGTGTTTTAGAGAGTCCCCCAACAATCGAATGCCCGTGTCTCATGGTTGCTTATTTCTCCCCTTTGGCCATATTTGGCTGCTGTGGTTCAATATGGAGATCCTTCACTAATAATCGTCCCCGCTGAGCCTCCCTGTTTAAGTAAGTGATTTCAAAGGAGGAAAATACAGCCTGTGAAAACTGCACTGCTGGAGGTACCATATACAGAACAGAATTTAAAGAACGTTTTGCATTACTCTCTCATACTAGCCTGTCTAACAAAGCAATAAGTAGACTGGTAACTTTTGAAATTGCATTGATTGACATTGATTCACTGAAGAGGTTTTTTTTCATTGTTAGGGTTCTGGAACTGTTCTCTATCAAGACTGCCAAGAACAAGCATAACTTAACTAGTTATCCCACATTATTACAATAGTATGCTTTAGAATCAGTCTGTCTACAACTACCGCTGTACTAAATTTATACTGTACAAGCATGGATGGATATGTCAGGATTACTGTCCAAACTCCCTAGAGGGTTTTAGACCCTATAGGGGCCCCTTTAGTCATGTGTTCACTGTGCGTCAGAGGAGTATTGTGTTTATCCAGGCAGAACACTGTTGTCCAGTTTCAATCAGCTGTTTATGCTTTACCATCGGAGGCATGTCGACAACACTTTGCAGGTGCTGCTCTTTCCACCACCCCAATCTGCCACCCAAATTTGGCTAATGCATGTATATCCGTGAAGATTTGCTAAAAAAAAAATTATGTTGGGCCTTATGGGGCACTGCATTATTATCACTTATGTGAGGCTCAGCAAAGCGACCGTGTTTGCAAAATCTACTGATGAGACCCATACCTTTATTCTTGATAGTTATGTGGAAAATGTGTCAAAAACAATCATATTTATTCAAAATATCCCAAACTATTTCACAAAAGGTGATAGCAGATTAAAGTTCAATGCACAGGTTGATTCCGGTGCCCTGGACGAAACTTAATTTCTGGGGGATAATAGATTTTTGTCCCATGTCACCCTTGTGTGTAATTTGGCTCTGTGTGCAGCACACACAGTGTGCAGAAACATTGCATTAGCATCTATTGCAAGGGAACACACCAGAGGCGCTGCTCTGTAGTGTTTGTGTTTATTGTTGAAATAACAGGGACAACTTTCTTCTTCTGTGTGTATTCTCCTGCTTCACCCTGTGAATTTCAAGGGGCTTTGAAAAGCAGTGAAAGGGGAAACCAGAGGAGGGACTTTGCCTATGATCTGGGGAATATTTCTGCTGATCACCCTTCTAAATTAAAAAGCAGTTATGAATAATCCTCACTGGATACTCTAATTAAATTAATGCCTCAATTAGATTGGGAACATTAAAGGTAGTAATGATTCCACTCCTCTGTATTGTAATTTAAGGCCTGCTTGCTCTTCCCGGGGAAAGCAGCTCTTTGCAGTGAATGTATTAGAGTAGATTAATGAGGGAAGGATATGGAGGTGGCTAGCAGTGAGTGCCAGGCAACTCTGCATCCTCTTTTCTCACACACCCTTAATGGCGTGGAAAGAGGTGTATCAATCATACAGTCTTTGTCAATCAGAGATTGTAGGATACTTTTGCCGTAACAATATTGTACTTTACTCATAAATGTAACTTTACATAAACAGCCCCTGGGCCAAAGAACAGTGTATAATATTTTTTTTTTTACAATCTGGGCAAGGGCACAATTCAGTCAGGAACATCACCTCTCTGTGCTGTTGTGAGTCACTTCGTGGCTCCACCTGAGCACAGGGGTGGGGTTGTAACGATCGCTGCGCGTAAGTGATCCATCCCTAATCGATCCAGACTGTCAGCATGGACTAGACATTCACCTCTGCCTGTTATCTCTATCTGTAAGGAAGCCTGCCTCAGTCACGCCAGTGACCACAGCCTAACCTAGCTGGTCGGCTCCAATCACAACCTAATGTAGCGGTGAGGAGTCACTTATGACTTCCAACCAGGTTCTTGTGGGTTCGGATCTGGGTCTGAAGTCAGGTTTAACTTAGGTAAAATTAACAGCAAAGGGATGTACGCTGGCTTATATTGTATTAATAGGTTAAATCTATGGTGACCTTATTTTTGGTGAAGCAGCATGATAATTGGAAGTCCTGCACAACATTGGGGATTACCATGTTTATCCTTGCATAATCCCCATAAACATTAAGACACAACAAGCTACATGCTGATTAGCTTCAGGCAGGAGCAATCAATCAGCGAGAGATAAATAGCTCCCTCGCTTTCTCTCCACATGAAAGAAGGGTAAGTAAATAGCTAATATCTCGCTGCATAGAACTTTCTGTTGCTTTACCACCTCTACAGGCACCAAGTGAAATGAATGAATACCTCCTAAATGTCTCCAACAGAGCCAAATCCCACTTATGTCAATACATCTTTAATGTACTGCATTTTTTCGTACTATTTTGGATAAAGTCTGTAACTTTAAATTAAAGTGTTTTTTTGCGAGTATTTCAAATAAATAGTCAATTATTTTTCAAAACTCCTAGTTGACAATCAAAAGTGTAAACATTTATCACATGTTCCAGGCCTGTGGGTAGGGAGGGCCATTTTGCCACGCTGCATATTTGCCTATTCAGGCGGGAATGGGCAGAACCCTTCAAGCAGAACATATTCAGGGGGTGCGTTTTGAGGACTTCATGTTTGCAAATGACTTGCAGGTACACACATAAAAACCCCTACCTGCTCTCGATAAAGAGACTTGTTGAAACCCAGACAAGCGCGGCAGCTCAGCGACTATAACCAGATGCAGGATGGAGGAGACAGGTTGTATGGTGAGATGGAAGAAGGACGGGGGGGCAGGCATACGCTCTTTCCTTGTCCGTGCGACGCCATGATAAGGAGACACTAGAGCTTGTTTACATGAGGCAATGGAAAAACAAATTGAAAATTCCTGCCGGGACGCAGATGCATATCAAAACAGGATTATTTTAGAAATAATCGCCCATGCCACAAACTGTCACCAGCTAATCTCCACTTTGTTAGAATTCAAATTACTTTCCCATGTTTACATTGCCATTACTGCAAGGGCAGGGACTAGGGACTCTATGGGGGCCTATTTGCACAAGAGTAGCAATAAAATACAGATAAAATAAACTTTCCATAAATATTCCAGACCAGAGAAAATGCTCAGGTCCTGTTGGTGCAATAGGAATATTGAATAGGAGAGGCTTTTGGAATAATGGAGACTGAAAGACCCAGCTATAAAGCAGAGGCAGCAGACAGATTGTAATTGTGATGGTCTGTCAGACTGGGGATAAGATAGACTGGCAAAGGGAAGAGCCAATCATACGTGGTCATAAAACTGCTGGAAAAGCCTCCGCTGACCTCCACCTGGCCAGGCCATGTCAAGCTCAGCAGGGTTGAGCGAAGAAAATCTGGACTTGGCTAAGAAGAATAGAAGTGCATTAAGTTTGAACTCTGTTGGAGGCAGAGGCGTCTCTTGTCTCTGGATCAGGTTGCCAGTGTTTATCACTTCTAGCTGTGCTGGCACTGAGGGTAGACACACTATCCCTTATCCAGGGCTGTCAGTCAGCGGACTGAGCCATCTCACACACACAGCAGCCTGGAGCATCAGCCTGCTTCAGCACTGGAGGGAGCCATGGAAAAACACACAAGGCTTATTACCCCATATCCAACCGATCAATGGGGCTTGTCCTTAAGTGAGAACGGAAGTGCAAACCTGTGCAAAACAGTTCTCATGTATCAGAAACCCTGGCAAGTCATTACGATGTTAACACTTAATATGCAGGTAAAAAAAACAAATAAATAAAAAATTGCACTCAAACTTTTTTCAATTTGAAAAAAGCCTGCTAAGACTCAAACTGTGCGAATGTGTGAATGACATTAATATGATTCAAAGAGGCAAGCTTCTGCACATGCAGAGACAACTAGTCCCTCCTTAAGCAGCATAAGAGATACAATCAGCCTGCATGCTTCTCTAAAACTCCTTTCTCGCGGTCAGAGTCTCTGCCCTAGTCCATTTGTTGCTTTGCCGTGCTGTCATAGAGGTTGGCCTTATGGTTCCCAGAAGGATAGGGGATGTGTCTTGTGGTGAAAACCACACTGTGTGACAGACACAGAGGAGACATGAGGAAGGCAGTTCTCATCCATGTTCATTGCAGCAGTGGTCACATCAAAGACTATTAACTTGTTTTCCTTTTGTTCTCCAAAGGCTCCAACATTCCTATTCTAAATTTGCGCAAAATTTATATTTCATTTATAAAATTACGCATTTGCAATGTGCTTGGAAAAGAAAGATGGTGTCGATTTTGAGACCTAAATATTGCGACGGGTGACCAAACACATATTGATAGAGTTAACCCCCAGTGTTTGGGTCACAATTTGGGCCTTTTTCTGTAAAGCAAAGCAGTCTGTGAGGAGACACTGTGGTGGCGACTTGAATCTACAGCTCTGCTGTGACTTTGCTCTTATGTTCCCAGCCCTTGCCTGAGGCGGGAAACGGCTTTGCTCACTAAGGGAGAGAGAAGAGGGGGTGTGGTGTGGGATGGGAGGGGAGGGGAGAGCAGACAGAGGTAGGTTAGATTAGGTTTGACAGGGTAATACTTTGAAAAGGGGCCTGTTAGATGATTTATTCTCAAACACCTATCCATAATGGGCTACTGCGTGTTTCTATTAAGGCTGATGGAGACTGTGCTACGCTCACTTTCTTAGACACTCAGTGGTCTGCCATGCTGTCTGTCCCTCCTTCATATCTTCAGTCTCTTCATCTTTTTTCATATCTCAACTACTCTCCCTTATGCACTCCCACAGAGATGCACACATGCAAGTTCTCGCCACACCTCTTCCTCCTCCTTTAACTTTCTTCAACATTACTCACTCATCAAAGATTCCCAACAGATATTTTGTCAGTTTGTTCAACTTTGGATCTGTAACAGCAGAACAGACACGCAACATCATAACTCAGGAGAGTGAGCTGAGCTGATCTGGTGCTCACGTTTTATGTCTTCTGTCTTCTGTCCTCAGACTCAGCGTGAGACTTAGCACCTACTAGCTGTATGTGACTGATGCTCTAACCAAGCCAAAAGAGGCCTGTCTCTTTACATTTTTAACTTGTTGTCTCACCCTTCAGCTGTTGGGCTTCAGCGTTCTGTGTGGGAGTGTAGTGGTTTAGAGTACACCAGAAATGGAGGAGGATGGAGAAGACAGTCAAATAGAAAACATTTCTGAAAGGGTGAATGAAAGATGATGGTTATACCGCAGATAGACTCCAGAAACAATCGAAACCTTAAGATGTTTGTTTATTCTAAATGGGAGGATGACTACAATACAATGCATACAAACCCATACAACACATCAATTATATATAGCCCAGTGAAACCAACATCAATTTGCTCTCTATTATCACTACCTTTTTTATTGTTCTGTTTTTTTTGTGCTTAAGTATGTAACCCTTCTCTATTTACAAAGTGACTGTGTTACAGTACATGTTCCTGCTCAGTGTAGTTTTGCTTATCACTCTTTTTACCTGTTTTTGTAGCCATTTCTGAGGCCATGAGTTCAGAGCATGACTTCCTGTGCCTGGGGCGAACCAGGCTGATAGCAGTGGTTTCAGTTAAGTAGGGTCAAAGTTGACATAGGAACATTTAAACAGCAAGTAAGAGGCATTGGTTGGACAAACCAAACAGGAAGCAGCAGTTTCACTCTGTGAGGCTGACAGAGATATGAGGCTAAAGAGAACTATGATGGGGTTATGGTAAGATATGGATGCCTGCTCTAAGCCATGGCAGGAAGGAACAGAAATAGATACCATTCTTTCCGCAATGCTGGGAAGGTGCAGCTCATATCGGACAATCACGTTACCAAAGAAAACAAACACAACTGTAAAACAAGAAATTAGAGATTTGAGGGTACATTTTAGACTCACAGGGAGTAAGTACTACTAATACTTCCTTAAATAAAAACTGGATATAAATACACTTCAGTTAAAGATGATCTTTGATTTCCTTTTCTCTGCAACCTCTAAACAAGTTGACAAGCAGAGATTAGAGTCAATATTGACCATTGCTGTAATCTGATGACTAAAAACCCAGATTAAAGCCAATCTTATGATCATAGTTTATTTTAGTAATACATTTTTTTATGATTTAGGTATATAGCTTTGTTTTCTGTTCCTCCTTCTCTGCTTTTTGGTTCTGACTTGTCTCCTCGTGTTTGTGTCTTAGTTTCCTCCCCGGTCTTGTGTTGTTTCTGTCTTGTGTTCCCTTGTGAGTGTCTGTATGTTCTGTTTCCTGTTTTATTTTGATAGTCTGGTTTTCTGTGCTGTCTTTTCTCCAGCGTTACTACCTGCCTTGCGTTTCCCGCCTTTGTGATTGTCGTCCCCGCCCTGATGTGATTCACTTGTTGTATCATCTGTTCCTCGTTTGCTCTTGTATTTAACCTCTGTTTTCCCTTTGTCTCTTGTCAGATCCTTTTTTGTGTTCCTGTTGGAGTGTTCAACTGTTGTATCCTTTCTAGTGGCCTGTTTTCCCCTGTGAGTTTTTCCCTGCGTCTGTGCTCCTGTTTTGTACTCCTGTGTTTCTTCTTGCTTTTTCTCTTGGACCTTGTTTTTTGCATTCTTTTGAGTGCTGTGTTGGTATGGATATTCAGTTTTTGTGTAAAATAAACCCTCGTGAAACTCTCTCCCGCCTGCCTGCCTGTCTCTGCGTTTGGGTCCTCCCTTCCCTTACCGTCACAAAAAGTGGTGATTATTCTTTTTTTCTGGGTGAGTGTTCTATGTGATATTTTGCAGCTTCTTGGTTATCTTCACTGTATCCATTACTTTTCCCCCACTTTTAGTTACACACACTTGTGCATCCCTTAATCTTGTACACACACTTATAAAATGAACAGGATGTTCTGTTTTCATTTGTACACAGGCAGGAGGAGTGGTTTGTTTCAAAACAGCCTGCAATGTTTAGCCCTCAGATACTGCTCCATCCTATTTCTCACGTATCAACATTTGTTTGTGAACCTGAAAACAGTACCAGTGGAATTCATCACATTTTCAGAAATGTCACATAACTATAAATAAAACATGTTCCCACAACACACAAACACACATGACAACAAAAGCAGCACACCTGCATAACTGGATGCATTAGTGTTCTGACTATAACAGCAGAAAGCCTGGGTCACTATGTACTACTGCAATTATATCCAGTCCATTCATTGTCAAGACAGTTTGCTGGAAACCAGCATTCATTATGTAAACTCGCTCAGCGGAACATGTCAGCGGGCATTTCAGATATTCGGAGTCTGTTAGTGTTTTCGTTTGTACAGGAGCAGTAGCTGCAGTCTCGCACTTTGGGGACTTTTCAGGTGGTGACAAGTGATACAGTATCTGTGGCAACAGAAACTTCACTACCTACTTACCTCTCTCTCCCTTTTTTTGGCCCTGGACATCTTTGAACCTCAGTGTGACCACTTTACCACTGGTTTTCTATGGCACCCCCTTCCTAAATATAATGTGTTTTTTTTATATAAAAGAGGAGACCTGTTCATGATATCTATGAATTCTAATCTGCAGAAGCCTGCTGTAAATTTAAATCAAACTTGGAAAATGTGTAACAATGCAAACTAAATACTACTGAACAAGGTGAAAAGATTGATTTTAATTTAAATGCACTTTAAGATGAAAGTGCATCCCTTTTTTTTCTATCTTGCTGAGCACAGAGCGTGACAGAGGCAGAAAAGTGGGGGTGGTTTGAGAAAAGAGGGTAAAGTGTGTGTGTGTGTGTGTGTGTGTGTGAGTGAGTGTGTGTGTCTTGGTTAGCGCACACATTACTAGAAAACAAGGCTGGAGCGGTCACAACCCCCATACTGTGTTCCTGAGGGAGGCAGAGTGTGATGATGATGAAACAACGGATGATTCACACTTTACTGTCAGGGGTTGTAAAGGGAACGCTCGCTCACACACCTAGAAAAACAGCGTGCGATTGCACCATCGTGGCTGTCATTGACTCACTCCCCCATGTCGCTCAGCCAGTTGCATTTAGTCATGACAACAGAGATACACAGCATTGTTGTTTTTATGTTAACAATGCTGTATTATGTCCTTAAACAAAATGTATTTCAACACACGTTTTTTTTGATTTGTATATATGCATTTGTGTGTGTGTGTGTGTGTCTTAGTGCCTTGGAGTTGCAGATGGTGAAGTCTCTGTTCTCCATCTCAGTAGAAACAGATGCCCATGCAGGCCTGCGTGTGTGTTCCCATTGTGTCTAAACCTGTCTGTGCTCCGTGCCTTGTCTCTGTCTCCTCCTCAACCTGGTCCCATTAACTCCTTACCATGAGGAGGTTGGGACAATGAGGATTAGTCTATAAAACACTGTTAAACTGCCAAGTGGGCCAACTCCAGTCACAATGAAAGCTTGGAAAACCAGGGCAAACACACACAGTAAAAAATCACTGGCTATGTTAAAACAGTCCTCTGCCTAATGGTATTTGTTAGCGATTAAATGGATAGTGTTTACCACCGGCCCATGCAATGAGTCTTAATAAGCTGCCTAAGAAATTACAGACTTATTTAAAAGCAAATTTGGTACTTACACTAACTGAAATGGTCCTGACACAGTAAAACTATCCATCTGGTATATTGAGCCAAATAAAAACAAAATATTCCCACATTTTTGCCAGTACTAATTTACTATAGTATGTTTAAGCACAACATCCAATATTTTTGTGGACTTTTGGCCTCGCTTTATGTGCACTGTCCTAAAGGCCTGAGGATAGCGTGTGTCTTTCAGACCCAGTAGTATCTGTCTAAACACTGATACAGCTCTCACAGAGCTTCCTCCTGTCATCAAAGGCCTAGCTGCTAAAACAAACACTGATCCATCCATCTGTCAGTGACATGCCACAGGTATGTGACAAGAAGGAAATAATCTTTTCTTCATGTTTGTCCCTGCATATTACCACTTGTTTATATTACATTGTATTTACCTATTCATGCGACTGTACAAGTACAGTTTCAAAATAATCTGTTAAAGAGGGACATTTTTGGTAATATGTGTATATGGCTGTCATTCATGAATTGAATGATAGTAGTTTTAGTTGGTAACCTAGCCTGGTCCTACCAGACTCTCGTACATTTCATTTGTACAGAGAGTCTAGCCATTCTCCATTGACAAGTGTTAACATCCTTGAAGACGGGTACTCTGTTAAAGTTTAAAACTATAGGATCTGCCATGACCAATCACTAACGTTTCGTCATGACGTTGGCCTACCATTGCTAGCGTTCACCTTAGCCAACTCCTCCACTAACGGTGCGAGCTGGAAAATCAAACTTTTCCTAAGCCCCTTGGGGAGGAGGGCCACAAAATCATGGCCACCAACAAAACTCAGCAAAGGTTGTTCTTGCTTTGGCTTTAACTTCTGGATATTGGGCATCATTGCCACAACGAACCAAATGGTTTTGCTCCCATCTTTCTCCGCCGCCATTACAGAACTACAACTCATACATGCGCTGGTCCTCAATGTCATTGTTTTCAACCATTCCCTCTGTTGCCTGATTGGGCCGCCAAAGATTTGGACTGAGTAAATCCAAGAATATACCGGCAACCCAGATGGTGTATTGAAAGAAAATGAAAATTGACGTACATAGGGCGGAGCAAGGCTAGAAGTAACCCACTCTCACTCTTGCTACTGTGGATGGGAAGACATTTCTCAGATAAGACTGAACTCTGACCAAACAGGCATCCTGTCCCGGTCCCCCATGCTTTTTTAACCCTAACACAGAGAGCAGCTGAAGGCCTGGAAGCTTGTGTCTTTCTGGTTCCCACTGGCTCATAAAGCTGCCAGGGCCAGGACACAGTGTACTCTCACACTACCAACCATGTCACTGCCAGCTCTCGCCACATCAGCGGAGTCTGCTCATGTCAAGTGAAGAGCCGGATGTTTGATGATTGTCGCTTGCATGCCTCTGGGTGTTAAAATAACAAAAGCAATTAGTTTCTCACCCCCTCACTCTGCAGCACCCCTTGAAAGACATTTACTATTAGTCATTTCTTTGACAGAGAGGGAGGAGTGGAAAGGATGAGGAGGCAGAGTAAACAGGATCATAAAAAGTATTAAAAGTAGACAGACAACAAAAGGATAATGTCCTTCTTAAATGTCTTTCACTTTCTTATATGTGAGTCCTTCAGTGCACACTGTCTTTTACTTACTATGACTCCCTTTTCATTTATTGCTGGTGACCTGACGCTTTATTTTTTGTGTTTTAACTTTCACAAGGTAGGAACAGGAGAAGCTTTGGCCTTCTTAGAGAAGTATCTTGGTTAGAAAGGAGCACGTTGGCCATGCGAAGCACTCAAAAACCCCTCACAAACTCCTCCTCAGATGAAGAGCTTAATGCTTGAAGGCGATGAGAGTAGAGCCAAGAGCCCAGAACAGACTCCCATGGACCAGGTTAAGTTACTGCACAACTGGCGATGGGTCTATTTGCTTTTATCACACACACACACACACACACACACACGCACGCGCACATGCACACGCACACACATGCACGCATGCAAGCCTCGCGACCGCAAACCACATACTTGGATTTGGTTTTAAGGAGTGTACCAGGTTAAAGCTTATGCTGGAATGCTGGTGACTGACCAACTGAGTGGATGATCCTATTGATAGAGACCTGGGTTAGGTTGCTCTCTAATTAGCAGCAGGCAGAAATTACATTACATAGGTACAGTGTGTGTCCTGAGTCTTGCCAGGTTATCTTATATACACATACATAATTTTGTGTCCAAGGTATTTGCTCTTTTATAAATTAAAGTTGAGTAAAATGAACCAAAATATTTCACCAGTGTGTATTTATCTGGGTGACTCAGAGATAGAATGAGAACACATAGCACACACTTCGTCACATTTGTTTGATTTGTTATTATATATCATCTATAGAGGGAATCATATTGGTGTGAATTTAGTCTATATCCTTGACGTTTGACTTCCGGGATTGCTCCGGTGCGGCAGGAAATTCCATTGGATGCATATATTTTTGCCGATTAGCGTTTACTTCCGCTTTTTTTGTTGTTGGAATTTTAAACTCTGGTGGATTTATGAAGAATGTGGTTAACTGCTCCTTAGCTCTCTACATGGTAAATTGAGACAGCTAGCTAGACTATTTGTCCAATCTGAGTTTTCTTTCCCAACTGTTTTGCAGCGGCTCCATGCAGTGCTTAGCGCCGCCCATGAAGATTGTGATTGCAACGTGTGTATGGTCTGGCAAAGCGAGACTTGTGTGAGTGTAACAAGGAACAGGTTCGCACTGAAAACACAGTATAGGACACTGTAATAGCCTGTTTGATCAGCTTGCACACCCATAACTACATGATACTGTATCACATACTCTTCCTAGGCAACAAGTAACCACACATCTTGGTGAAAGGGATTCTGTATCAATGAAAAAATTGTGAAGAAGGTCAAGTTGTTGAAAGGAAAGAACAATAAAGCAATTCAGGAAAAGCCTGTATTCTGAGCCTGTGCTTGGCAGCTTGCGTGATCAATATAAATAGCACCAAATGGGCTGTTATGAAATTGTCGAGAATTGTAAATGTTCCCCAAAGACAAAACTGGAACATAAAAGAGCACAAACTTGTTGGCACAAGCACAGACATTCAGCCAAACATACTGTATATTTTCAATATGTGCATGTATCCAGTATTTCCCCTTCCCATCACCACTTTCACATTCTATCACACAGTGACAGCTGATTTCTGATTGGCTGAGCAATTAAAAATACTATTACTGTGTGGAAAAAAGAGAGCCAACTCAACAAAATATGCTTTTCTTAAGCAAATAACTTTTTTTTCAAGCAAAAAATATGTGCATCCACGCACACAACACTGCTTACAGCTGACCCAAGATAATACTTTTCCTTCAATAATGCAAACAAACATCTTTAATGCTTTGTTTGGTGGATGGCATGATTTATGAGAAAATCTTCCGATCAGCAGTATTGCAGTTGCCGTATACCAGGGAACAGTGAAAGGGCTGACTATAGGGGAGAGGAGGAAACACTGCAGCCTGGTCCCGGAGACTGACGTCCTGTACACGCTACCCCTTGTGGTCATAAGTAGCATATGCAATTGTAAAACTCATTAAAAAATGAAACTTTACTATTGTCTATTTAATAAACAATGATAAAATATTTTTACCTTTTTCCACTACCTTCCCTGTTTAAACCCATTCATTTATCCTATGTAAGTCAAGAAAAGGAGATCCAATGATTATAGGGACTTATTGTATTATAACTTAGCCAAAGATTAAAGGGAGAAATGGGGGTGGAAGGATGAGGGAAGGCTAAAGTGCTGTGCTTGCATTTTATACACACAAAGACTTTTTAATGCATGTGCATCCCCAATTCCTCTTCACAAATGGATGCACCTTGAGCGAATATATTCCAAGATTTCGTTCCAACTAACTTTTTAGGTAGAACAAAAAAGGAAAGAAAAAAGTATTGAGTTGGATTCCAACTGACAACAGCATGTGCGTAACCACTGGATGTACTCACTTCGCCACAGTGCTCCTGGTGACAGTCGCTAACAGTAGCCGTGATTCGGAGGATATCACACAGACTGGCTAATGAGCATTAGAATTATACCTAAGAGATGCAGAGGTAAAAACAGAGGAAGGAACCTCCTGAGGATATGTCTAACTTTTTAAATCCCCCTTTTTTCCCTCTCCTTTATTTTCCCCCTACAGACCATTAGCCAGTAGATCCCTCCCATCTCCCACCTCCCCACTCCAACTCCCCCCTTTTTTTCTTTCTTTCTGCACGGTGCAATTAGCGCTCTCATTGAATATTGAAGGTATGAAGAAGAATAGGGCTTTTTAGCCGTTTCTCTTCCGTTAAGACCATAGCTCTGCTGAGGGATGGCTGAAGGCTTCAACTAAATCAGGATGCTGAGCTACAGCAACAGCACTTAGAGCCAAACAATCACTGATCATTTATTTAGCCAGCCTTATTTATTCATCCCTGTTTGCTGTTGCTGAGAGCTGTGATTATTTCACTTAGGATTATTCTCATGTGATTTTCTCTCACTGAAGCAGACAATGGGTATGAGCTCCTCAAATTAATGAGAAACTTTAAGCTTAGTTTTGCCAAAAGCAGATGGTTTTATCACTTCTGATTGTTTTTGGTGGTAAAAATCAGGATCTTTAATTAAAGAAAATTGTGCAATCATAACCTTGTAATCTCCTTTGTAATTGCACCATCTCACTATACTCTTATTTTCTAAAGTCTGTCTTGTGTAACAGAGTGCTGGATGTATCAAATCCAATGTGTAATTCAGAACAGAGAGAAAAGCCCTTGTGTACTCAGTTGTGTTGCATGGAAGTTTGCCTGAGGGCTGCATGGCATGTTACTAGCAGCGGGGCCATCCAGATCTGCCAGTAGACTTTCTCAAGACCCAACACACCAGTTTGCCAGCACAAAACACAAACATTGTCTATACAACCCTCCATGGCCTATGGCCACATAATCAGACATGATTCTGATGAGGACAAGCCTACTCCAGCCATGTATAAACATCCACACATGCAAACACACACACACACACACACACACACACACACACACACACACACACACACACACACACACACACACACACAACATGCTTTCTCCTAGATCTTGCACATTCACATGCACAAACACCAGACATTGATTCTCACATATGCTAGGCTGCAACGTCTCACTTGCTCACAGTCTAAACCCATATCGGCTCACATTGCACTCTATAAATAAATTTACAGTCTTAACAAGACTCAGTATTAGGTCTGGTATGCTGCTGAACTCCAGCACTTGTTGGTTGTGGGACAGATCTTCCAGGGCAAGGCTCTGTGGGAGGAATTGTCAAGGAGGGGGGAGGCAAGGCAACTAAGGGCATTTTCACATCTGTAGTTTGTTTGCTTTGGTCCAAATCCGTTGGTGAGTTAGTAAACTTGGAACGATCTGCCTTTGGTCGGTTTGGTTTCACACCTGGAAAAATCCAAGCGTACCAAATTGTGTCATAACAAATCAGGGGAAAATGTCCAGCCCGCTTATCGGTTGGATATGTCTGGGGCCAGGAGCAAGAAAGTAAATACAGGAAGAAGGTCCTGTATTCTGGTCTAGTAATCAAACCAGGTCATTTAATTAATTTATCAGACAGTATTTTGCAAGAGACGTTACTACATTCGCTCTGTTCTACCGGCGTCTGTCTGCTATTTTATCGGCTGTTTGTTTGACTAGGTAGCTATGAGTGACGCACGCAAGCTTGAGCGCAGTCTATTTCTGTGATTGAAACACTGCAAGCTGCTCCAGTTTGCTGCTCTGCTGCATCACATACTGCTAAACACACCTGACTACAGGAGACATTAGCTCAGACTGGCGGAGGTTGTGTAGTTGGTGCGGTTTGAGTACGGATCACGTTCTCACCACAAACAAACCGCTCCAGAGTTTGATTGACAGCGTACTGAGACCACCTCTTCAAGCAGGTCTCGTTACGCTTGTTTGGTCCGCTTTTGGTGCGCACCAAAGTTCGATTGCCACGTTGTCACCTGCCCAAACGAACCGCACCAGCGGGCCAAACAAACTCTAGTTTAATTCAACCAAACCAAAGACTGTCTCTGTGAAAATGCTAAAATTCTTTGTGGATCTGTAAGTGTTTGGACTTGTCATTATGAGTTTTTTTTGCTAGCCCTTTGGATTTTTTTGGCATCAACAGAACTAATTAAACATTATTAATACTTATATTTGATACTCACTGCATTTTTCACCTATTTTGATTCTAGTTTTAAACCACTTATCCAATGATATGAAGGTGTTATTTAAGCCAACAGGTCTAAGAAAATGAATTGATAGAAAGGGTGCTAAGATTATGCTCTGATGTTATGCAGCAGCACTGGAACACACACACACACACACACACACACACACACACACACACACACACACACACACACACACACACACTGATAAGGAAGGAAAGTATTGCCTTCTTGTGTCTCCTACCACTTCCTTTCATATAGCTGTGTTCTGTGGTAAGAGTCATAATGCATAACATAAATGCACCACACATAGACAGAGATGCAAATACAGGAATCTAATACACACAGTCATTTCCAGGAAGTCACGTCTAACTGCTGTGCATTTGGCCACAGGCAGCAGCAGACACTTATCACTCTCATTTCTTAAGATTTGATGTGTCTCTTACACTGAGCAACACTTGCTGCAGACGGCTTCATTCAACCACATTCAAATAACCACAGCAGCAGCAAAGATATACATCGCAAAGGGAGTGAAAGAAGACAAGTTGCAGCCAGAGAAGAGACCTGCTATAGGCAAGGGCTGCCCAGAGTAGGAGACAGGCTCCAGCCTTCTCTTACAGCTCCATCAATGTTTAATGTAGTGGGGCAGAGAAGGGGCCTAGCCTGGGTTGCCACCCTAATAAAGGAGGTGAGCACTGGAGTCATCAGGCTGGAGGGAGACTACAACGATGTTAGAGGAGTGTGACAGGAGACAAGGGTCTGCCACACAAGGCATCTATTGGGAGACACTCCATCTCAGAGGCCCCACTCTTTTGTTAAGCTTTGTTACAGCAGGTCAATCCATCCAATTTCTGCTTATCCGGGGCTGGGTTGCAGCGGAAGCAGACTTAGCAAAGTATTCCAGTCATCCCTTTCCCTGACAACGTTTTCCACCTATCTTCCAGACGACATATATAATCTCGCCTTGGTCTAGCCTGGGGCTTCTCAGTTGGGCTTGGCTCTAACTGGAAGAGCCCCATAGGCATTCTCATCGGACGCCGGAACCACCTCAACCCTTTCAAGGCAAAGGAGCAGAAGCTCAACTCCAAGCTCCCTCCAGATGTCAGAGCTCCTCACCCTATCTCTAAGGCTGAGATCAACCACCCTAGGCAGGAAACCTATTTTGGCCGCTTGTATCTACTATCCCATTCCTTCATTCACTACCCAAAGCTTATGACTATAAGTAAAGGGTAAGAACGAAGTAAATAGAGAGCTTGGCGCTGCACCAAACTGGCTGTCAATCTCGCGCTCCATTTTATCCTTACTAAATAACAAGACTCAAGATACTTTACTACTCCTTTGATTGGCTCTTTAACTTTAGTAATCCTTGAGGAAGCAACCCACTGTTTTCCGCCAGAGAACCATGGCCTCAATCTTAAAGGTACTGACTCCTCTCCATCTCTCTGGCTCTGCTTTGAGATCCTGTCCATGAAAATCACAACACCAACACCCACTGAAAATTTGCTTGACTTTGTGCCAAGTATACAGACCAAGCTCTTACTTTAGTTACACAAGGAGTTGATGGCTCGTAGCAGCGCCCTGTTACCCCATATTCCCCCAGTAACCCCAACAGGACTACCTAGGGGACACTGTTTTAGGCTTACTCCAAGTCCACAAAACATATAGACTGGATGGGAAAACTCTCATGACCCACCCAACAGCCCTGCAAGGGTAAAAAGCTGGTCCACTATTTCACCACCAGGACGGAATCTGCAATGCTCCTCCTGGAGCTGAAGTTTGATCTGAGCCTCCTTTCCAGCACCCTGGAATAATCTTTTCCAGGCTGGGCAGTGTTATTATTGAGCACACCCGCCAATCCTCCTTTTTAAATATGGGAACCACCATATCAACCTTGTCTCCTAAAAAATATGAGTATAACGGTTTTGCATTAAGGAAAATCTATTTTTTTAAGATAGTCAATGCCAACAGGAATCATTTACAGGAACATATCTGGAAAATGTCACTGGCAATGAAATATATTTATAGTGAACGTATTTGCTAAACATTCACTACAATATTGACTCTTGGCAGCTGACACAAGGGACATTTTTATGGGCAACTCAAAACACCAAACTTTTTTTCAAGTCTAATACTCATACAATTAAGTAATACAATACTCACATCTCCATATGTAGATTGTAAGCATTACTGATCACTGTAGTTGTTCCTCCAGTCCGCACACCGCAAAGAAATCTCTCTATGAAGGTTTAAAAAAAAGATATACTATATAAAATAAAAATAGTATTTATTCAGCAGAAGGTAATATGAGGATGCAGAACTGAGAGAATTTAATAGATTTTTTAATATATATATGAAAAACAAGAAAAAAACAATAATAATGGTGAACATGCCAAACAAATGAACATTTCTTATTTGAAAAGGAGCAGGAAAAACCATCATGCTTATCTAGTCCTACTCCTACTACATTTATTCTACATCAATCGAATCTATCAATGTTCAGTCAGGTACATAAACCAGCTATCCACCAATGCGTCCGTTACTACAACTAAACCACTATTCTCTTCATAAATAATTAACAATACTACCCAATCAAGATGAAAAAGGAAAAAAGAAAATGAAGAAAACATATAACAACATTACCATTAACATGTTTTACTGTCCCCTTCCTTATTTCTGTACCTTGCAAATATATATATATATATATATTGCCTTGTTTGACTCTTTCCCCCAGTTTAATGCAAAGACAATGTTGTTTCATATAACTTTGTCCTCTTAAGTTATAACCTCTTTCTCTGTCCAAGAAAGAGAATAACATCTTAAATTCCACCAGATCCCTGAATTTCAAAGCATTACTTTAAAAACAAATTGTTAGCGGGTTCCCGATATTCAGCATTGTTTACTATCCTTATGACTCTTTTTTGAAATATGTATAATGCAATGCTGAGTGAGACAAATCAAGTAGTTATCTTCCAAAGGTAGTTTGTTTTTCCCGCTTCTGTGCCACGATGCACTTAGTTTGCTTGCTGAGCCACAGCAAAGGGACAGTAACACAAAGTGGTGACCAATAATGCTCTTTAATGTGGCATGTGGGTATAGTTTGAACCCCTTTAAGGCTAAGGAATATTGTGGTCTTGGTTAAATATTTCTAAAGTCTTTGCTGACTTGAAGTACAAGACGGGACTTACTGACGTTTTTAATGTTGCTTATTTTTTTCACCCTGACATTAATGGGTCCATGTCCGTGATTAAAAAAAACAAAACAGGGACAGTCAACGTTATCCATAGTATAAACACTAAATAATCAGGTCAAATCAAATGGTGATCATTCAAAACTTACTCAAAATCATATGTGACTGCAGGAGTTTATATGAACATGTTTCCCATCAACCTAAATTGCCATGAAATACAGCACAAAGGTACACTATTTACCCTTTGGCAGGAACACGAGAATGTAAAGGATAATACCTTATGAGTGAGAGTTAACACATGGCTCACAAAGTTTGCGTCCATTTGTGAGAGGACATCCTGCAATGATAAACATACAGCACCAGGCTGTGGCCAACCAGACACACACTCTGTGATCAGAGCACAAAACGGCCTGCTTTCTTCAAGTCCACTTCAACTCAGTGGGATACAGTTCATAGTCATCTTGTCACGCAGTATGAAAAGCCACACACACACACACACACACACACACACACACACACACACACACACACACACGGGAAGCATCCCTGCACACTTTTTAGAGCACAGGCACCTACAAGCTGTGATTACCTGGCCTAGTGTCTACCTTCTCTGTCATTGGGGCCATCAGCCGAAAGGAGGGTCTGTGTGTATTTGAAGGGGGGGAGGTAACATAAACACAGTTACATAGTGACCTTCATCTGCTCTGCCCATTGAGTGGACTGTGTGTTGGGACAGAGACAAAGGACAGAAGAAGACAATGACAGACACGATTGCAGGTATAGATGGATGGATAAGCAGCAAGAAACCGACAATTAAACACACTGGGGGCAAAGAGGTCAAAAAATACTTAAGGGAGTTATATGTTAATTTAGCAAATTTCCCTGCTTCTTAGAAACATGATTTTTAATTTTTACTAAAAAAAACAAAAACAAAATTGCAGCAGTTTGAATTTATTTGTCAAACTGGCAGCGGTAGCGACACACCCAAATCCTCTGTCAACACACAAACATTCTGCAATGTACATATTAGCTCAGGCGTGTGTCCTGAAGGGATGTCAAACCTGCAGCATCTGTGGCTGGCAGGCAGGGAGGGATGGAGAAAGGGAAAAGGAAAGGGAACGTGGGAAGAGGGAGGGAAATTGCTGACTCTGACACCGTCTCTGTGTGCCGCTAACACAGGAACCAATTAGCTAGGAGCCAGCTTCCGTTCCCTTCGCTGTTATAGGACCTCCTCTCTGAGTCCCCAGGGCTGACTGCAGCTTCAGGGCTATGGTGGCACATATACTGTATACAGTAGACAAGCTATAGGAGAGACACAGATACTCTGCAGACATGCTATGGACAGGGACGTGGTGTGGCCTTCCAGACCGAAAGGGACAAACATGAGAGTAGACAGATGCAGAAGGTCAAAGAGGTAAAGGTCAATGTGTAAAATAACAGGTCTGAAGTTGTAACAAATACAGGCTGTAGTTAAGTGAATCGACACACTGTGATTGACCTATATCACCCCACCCTTATACGTATAGAATCCTGTAAGAAATCTTAAAAAAACACCATACTGTCTGCAACTCCTGTTAAAATAAACCACTAGCGAACAAACTTAAAATAAACCACTAGCACTTCTTGTCAACTCATACCTCATCTTACCTTCATAATGCACACAAAAACCTAAATATTCACTCTACATGCTCAAACATCTAAATGCAGACAAACACACACACACACACACACACACACACACACACACACACACACACACACACACACACTCACAAACATATGCACATGCCTCCCTTACCTACACACACCCCCTCACTGTCCTGCTTAAAGAGGGCACCGGGTGACGCAGTCTTTTTATGACAATTATTGATCCTCTGGAGCGCAGTAAAAACTATCCCCAGACAGACAACAAAAATAACTGTAACCATATAACAGCTTCCTGCCAGGGGAACAGATCCCACAGAGCAGCCACGTGACTGGACTATTCCTGGAGCATACTGTAGACCCCTAGCAGGGCCCAGGGCACTGACCAGACATACACTCACGTACAGGCCAAGCAGAGGAGGTTATAGAAAAGTGTATGTTTAGACTTTGTTAGTTCTTCTGGCTGAAAAATGAGTATTTCATGTATTTCCCTTCCCTGACAGGCTTTTAATATGATTGTTTTTGTGCAGGTTTTTTCCCTCACCATATGGGGCTGCTCACTTTTAATTATGATAATATCAAAGTCTTTGTCTTGCATAGTCCATTTATGTAATAGCATTTTCTCAAAGCAGTACTTAAGAAGACACACACCCCCCTTCATACTCACACACACACACTTTGCACATTTACTCCAGTAAAGACGTAACTTATCAAATCTATCCTCTTCGAAAACCTAAATAACTTTGGAATATTACACTGACAACACACAAAAGGAGAGAAAGCTAAAAACCAGCCTTATTTCACGTGTGCTATTGTATTCATGGCTCTGTTGTTGAATTTGTACCGCAGGGACAACGGACAAGATAAGTCAATATTTCTTCCGTGGTTGTCGGTAGGGAGGAATTTCTGTTATAAAGCTGTCTATTATGCCACACTGTCATTAATAGAGTCAGCTACAACACAGCTGCTGGACGGACGGTGACTACCTGAGATGAATAAGGCAATGACAGAGATAGGCAGTTGGAGAAAGTGGGAGCCCAAAACTTGGATGTTAGACTGTACATTGTAGGCTATGAAAACGTTTTCTCTTTGATATATTAGAGCACCCCTTCATACTAATCCTTCCCTAGATGGGATGGCTTCATGAGATTGTTCAAACATACTTTACAGTGGAGAAAACAGTTGTTGTGGTGAATATGTGGCTGCACATGTGAATCCATACAACACATAGTAATCCAGTGTTTTGGCTTCTTGTATCTTCTTTTCTTCAGGTATTATGACTCACTAAGGTTGATGGGAAACTGAGGCAACAAATCTACTAGAGGTCAGCAGCACACCAATTTGTAATGCTACTTCTGTGTTTATTGTCCTCCTAAAGTAAGAAAATGTGGATATATTTTTTATCTATATTTTTTATTTTATATAAATATAATTGTTTAATAGTTAAGCTAGAAATATATGTATAGGGAGAGGTAGAGTTAAACGGAGAGACAAGATAAAGTAATCAAGGACAGGTCTGAGGGAATAACAGGGAAGTGAACTGCCTTTTAAGACTTTGTATAAAAGGCTAAACATGTACATTACATCTGGCTAGAGAGGACAGAACAAATCCAAGCTGGCTGTCAAAAAAAAACAGTGGCCAGTCTTGTCAAACTCTAACACTCCACAGTCCACATTAGGTTCTGGCTCCCAGCCAGCTCAGTGATAGAAACCTCTCATCAATGCCAGTTATCATCTGTCCTCAGAGTCCCATTGTCTGCTGTGTTTGGACAACTTCAGCTCTAATCTAACTTCAGACTAATGTATAGTATAGCCACTTAAGTACTGAAATTGTATTTTCTTTTCACTATTTGATGTAGACTTTATCATAAAAATGCCATTAAATACTTTACAGTGGCACACAGAATAACATACAGAGAGACCAAAGAAAAGTCACATAACTGATCTTTTTTTTCTTTTTATCACTTATCGTCTGTCCGTCTCATCACCTAGTTAGTGGTTGCTTCCACTAAATGAAACATACAGTGAGCCGTGCTTTGCAGCCCTCCTGCCCCTCTAGGGGAGCTATTGACTGGGGGAAGGTCTGTTTGATCTCAACACTTATCTGCTTCATTTCTGTTCTTTTATGTGGTACTCACCAGCCATCACTTTGATTTGTGGTCAGGCTCAAGTCAAGTGCATTTGCCACGTACCACACAAGATGTGCACATTTAGCTGCGTAAACACACAAACACAAATACACACACTATCAAAAAGAAATGGTCCCTTTGCAAACCTCAGGGGAGTGAGATGAATGTGCTTGCTTGCAGGGTGTTTGATATTGTAGAAACTGTTTGTTTAGACTGTATTCATGTACTGCTGAAGAAAATACTAGCATGCTGCTGGCAATGTGTTAGGTATTTCAACGGGTCCAGAGCCTATTTTTTTCTGCCAGAGTGACTCATTTGTTCAGTATTTGCTTTGAGACAAATCTGTAAATTGTTCCTTTCTTAACATTCAAATGGCCAATCCCATAATTATACCAAATTACAACAATGTTTTATACCACAGCAAAGTGTTTCACAAGTATTTTAACTACTTTTGAAGATTTTTAAATGGATTATGTTTACCCAAACCAAGAACAGAAGCTGTAATCTCTGCATCAAAAGCAATGGTTAAGGTAAGCGTTGCTCCTTTAAAAAATGTATTGCATTCAGACTTTCTTTGTCTCACACTGTTCACTGTTTATTCTTTCATGTTCAAATTAGCTTTGTGCTTAAAAATTGCATTCATAGCCTTGTACATTTACAATAATTACAGACCATGTTTTACTATTTACTATTTGTCCAGCTATGATACGAGAAGGATACCGAATGGTTCAGGGAATGGGATTCTTACTTGGGAGTGTTCACACACATTTCCAGCCTTGTAGCTACAACATGTAAACAACCTGCAGTAGTTGCTTTTGAAGTCATATGCGTTTGTGGTGATTCGTTACTGTAACAAGGAAAAGCAGATTGAATATACAACAAGAGCTGCACTTCTTTTTGAATTAGCTGAATTAATTGTAGTAATTTTATTTTGGAATTCATTGAGATGTACAGTAGTCTAGCTTTGCCAGACCCTCCTCCACAGCACTGCAAAGGAGGGTCTGGCAAGTCCACACAGCTTTCCGAGATGGGAGAAAAATGTGCTCTGATTTATTGCCATTTCAATAAACCAATCACTCCAATTGTCATTGCTAAGCTCCGCACAGAGCCGTTACTAGTAAGTAACTAGTTTTGGTGAAACATGTACGTTCAAAAGTTCTTTTAGTCGTACGTGAGAAAAATCAAATTGGACAGTCTAGCTAGCTGTTTATGAATCAAAATTGAGAAACCAAGACCACATATCCTGTTTCATTAAAGAAAGAAAAAGAAACAAAGAAAGATTTCTGTAAAACCGTATATTTTCTTTTTTCTTTAAACTTGCTGTTTATTCTGCCTGATGAAGCAACACATTAAAAGTAATACAAAATAAAAGCATTCCTCTACCTTCAAGCTTTTGTGTTTTAACACTGGTCCCTGAACAGGCAGTGACAAAGTACTCAAATAAATAGAATTAGACAGCGGATAAGCATGGCACAATACAAGAGAGGGTCAGTGAAATTGAAAACACACTATTCCCTGCTCTATATCCTATTCCTGCACGCTAGCCCTGTGCATCTATATGTGAAATAGATTCCTATGCCATCCAGAGTCCTTCACGCTGCTTGGTAGCGTCATCCCTAAATATAAGGAAGGTAAGTATGCATGTAGATTAGGTTGAGCACGGGAGACGCACCCCTAGACGAAGTTGGCCTGTTTTAGTGGAGAAAAGTATTTTTTGTTGGAGAAGGAAAAGCACTGCAGGGTAGGCTTTTCTGCACTGTCTGCAATAAGAGGGTTCATTTCTGGAGGTGTCTCCTTTCTATGGGGTTTGTTGTGAAAGACTGGGAGGCAGAAAGGAGAGTTAGGAGGTTTTGGGGAGGCTGGGGGCTTCTGGTAGCACGTTATCTGTTTAACTAAAGCACCGCAAAGCTGTGTGATAGGGGAGGAAAAACACACATGCATAATTCTTTTTTTTCCATGCAGACACACTCTCACGCATGTGCATAAAAGCAAAACATTTCAGAAGTGTGCACACACACATGCAAGCAAACACAAACTGTTTGCCTATTTTTTCCTTAAAGCATTATGACTTATTGTTTCCATTCTTTTTTTAAAGGTTTTTCTGTTCTGTTTGTCTGTTGTGTGTAAAACGTGTTTAATCGAGAGTTGAACAATAGTGAAGGACAGATTTTGTTTTGTGGTTTTGCTTCTGGATTTTTTTTTAATTTTTTTTCTCTTAACAGTTAAATAAGGGAAATAAGCATGAGGTCACCATCACAAATGAGGCACAGTCATACAAGACAAATTTCTCAAAATGCTCATTTCACAGGCCGCAAAACAAAGTCCGAGAGCTACTGCTGCTTTTTTGATTTTTTGCGTGTGAGGCTCTGCTTGCTTATTAACCACTCGCGTATCTTTATGTCTGCAAGAAACCCAGCAAGAGGAAGAAATAAAGATAGCGAGAGGGAGAAAGAGAGGAAGAGATGCTGACAGACACAGAGAATGAGAGTGAAAGTACTGTAGATAAAGAGTGGAGATTTCAGATATAGCCGTTAGCAGTTCAGCCATGATGGTGGCTGAACACAGCTGTCAGACCCAGATGGTGAGGTGCTAATAACATTCAGAGTTTTGCAGCGCACCGTTTATTTTCTAATAATAAAACTGTTAGCGCTTGCTAATAGCATAGCCACTGCCTGCCAAGCACACGTTCCGGCTGACCACTCACACCACTCCGCTGCCATTTCGTGCCATACTGCTGAGCTGAATGGTTCTAGTAGGCCCTAACACAGCAAGACATACACACACACTCACACTCACACACACACACTGACCAGCGAGCTGTTATGTGTAAGCAAGCAGAGCAGAATGACAGAAGGTAATAAACAAGTGGATGTGAATGTTAAAAACATAAAGAAATAGATATACATTTGGAGGTGAAGGCAAACACACACACACACACACACACACACACACACATAGCCTAATGAACCTGAGAAAACCTGTCTATGTTGTATGTGTTGTTTCAAAGTAAATTATTTTCCTAATTTTAAGACAATTAGACCTGTGATTATATGGTTTTATGTTCAAATTCCTTAATTTATGTAAAGGTTTACTGCATCCTACACTAAAGATTTTGTTTTGAAAGGTGTTTAACGTGCATTTAAGATACCAGTTTGCTTTTAAGTTTAGTGATTTAAAATGTCCAGAAAATGTAATCTCAGTAATCTCAGAAGATGTAAACTGAACGAGAACCTTTTAGCATATTCAGAATAGCATGGGAAAAAAAGAATAAGAAATCATTGAATATAAAAAATCTAATTCATGAATGGGTTGTGTCTGGACAGTCGATCTTGGCAGAACACCTATGTTCCCAGGAACAAAAACAAAAGGTGCTATTCTGCGAAAGTGCTGACCCACCAGAGTGCGTCCTACAATAGAGAACTACTGTGGCGTGACACAGTAAGTCATTGGCCCTAAAAAACGTCTGTTTCCTTTTATAGACTTTCCCATTTTAGGTTAGATCGGTAGTGTGCATCCATACCTAATTCAAAATAATTTTATCTAGCTGACAGCAGACAGTGACAGGAATTATGGGGAGAGAAAGATAGAGCTTATGTGCAAAAAGGTCTAAAGCCGGAATTCAACCTGTGTCATCATGGTTAAGTGTAATACATATTAAACAATTAGCTAGTGTGACACTGCTCACTTTTTTCAACTCCTTATATATGCATGAGCTGTGTGTGTGCATGTGTGCGTGCGCGTTTGTGTAAAATGCAGAAAGTACAAGCTACATTTGTCAGTGTCATACACAGTTGTTTTACCTCACAACTTATTTATTAAATATTTCAACAGGAGCCAATTTCCTGTTAAGTGTCATTACAGTGTTTCTGCACACACGTACGCCTCCAAAGTGCCACAATTAATTGGACTTCATTTCCAGGAGATAATTTCCGACTGTTAGGCAGGCTGTAAAAGCACATCACCATGCACATAATTACATAGAAAGGCAGGAGCAGCCTGCAGAATTTATCTTCCACCCCAAATATGAGAGGCTGGTGAGTGGGACTCTGATATAGCCTTTGAAAAGGCATTTATGGCTGTGTGCAAACGGTCTAAATAAGCTAGTGCTCATGACACTGAGATGCAGCTTCATTTAAATATAATCTCACTGATTACCTCAACAATATTTAGTGAGTGAATGAATTACAAAGATGTTGAATTAAATTAAATCACCCTGGTGGGCAAATAAAATTTAAAAAATACACGGTCCAGAAACAATAAACCAGAATAGCAACAAAAAAACAAAACATGAATTAACTCAAAATTAACTCTAAAACAAAACTGTGCCAGGTCTCCAGCTGTCTAGTGTAGCTTAAAGCAGGAACATGTCATGGGTAATTGAGCTCCCCTCTGCCAGAGATATCATTTGCTTATTATGCAGGGATATGTAACACAGAAAACAGCTAGATTCTCTAGTTTTGAAATGTACAATACTAAAGACAAGATGAGGGACATGGTACAGGGGGCTGCCAAGTGACACAGCAGGGTGCTTTTGTCAAAGGTCTTTCCAATTAGTTTGTGGAAAACTGGAATAGAACAGAGGGATGAGAGAAGGAGTGTTGACTTAAAAAGGAAATTAAATGATTCGTGGAAGTCTGTGAGGTGGATGAAGCACTGGTAGTTTGTTAACATGGAAAAATCCTGTCTGTCTGTGTGCATGCCTGCGTGCCAAGTGTGTGTGTGTGTGTGTGTGTGTGTGTGTGCGTGTGTGCGTGCGTGTGTGTGTGCGTGCGTGCGTGCACATGTAAGTGTGTGTGTGTGTGTGTGTCTGTTTGACAGAAGGTTCCGGGGCTGCTGTGTGCAGTACCGGCTGGCAGGGTGGCTGTCAGAATGGCCCTGTTTCCTGTGTCAGCTCTAAAATAGGTCCAAACACAGCAGAGATGCACGACACACTCTGGCTATTTACAGCACTCACACAGTGTGTGTGCAGGATGCTGCCAAATGTATGGAACCAGACACACTCAGTTTAATACTGTATCTGCTCAAAATATGTATTCACTTAAAATTTACAAAAAGATAGGGAAAGAAAGAATAGTCTAAAAATTAAAGGTACATATATTATCCTTTTGTGAAATGTTTTTTGCATCACAATAAAAGTGTGTTTGTGTGGGTGTTTGTGTTTGTGTGTGTGTGTGTGTGTGTGTGTGTGTGTGTGTGTGTACGCCCTTGACCCCTCCATATGTAGGGGTTGTGAGAGTCTTGTCTATGGTAAGGGCACCGCGCCCTGCTTATGTCACTGCACCTACCTCCTGTTCACTGGAACGTCGCCCTCTGCGTGTCCGTGACAACTAGCAAACCTCCCAAATGACGCAGACATACTGCCACCTTGTCTTTTCTCTCTGGGCATGCTCAGTAAAGCCTTACATGTGAAAACACACACACAGGTAAACAGATTCTCAAGTCTTACACCACAGTACATAAGAGCAGGTAATTTCATAAACTTGTCATTTCTTTATCATTTGGTCACACCTCTACATTGGTTTTTAACAACACGCACCTATCATCGTATTTAGGTCTTGAAAAGCACTAGTTCCATATATGATTGTTTCTCTTTATTTTTATCCTCGTTTCATTTCATCAACAGACACACATGCTAATTGCGACATTTTGGAGCCATGTGTGAAAAACACTGGTTCACACTTACCGTCATTACCCAACACACACACACACACACACATACACTTATCCATAACTGCCTCTGACCATTTCCTGCCACAATTGTTTATGTTGTGCAAGTCTGTCAGTTGTCACATCACATCAGCTACCAAGAAGATTATCAACAGTTTGACCTCCACTCTACCACAGACTGTACAAGAGGAACTGAACAATTATCTTGTGGGAGATTCTTGTATCTCAATAGGGATCCTCAGTTTATCAGTGTCTGCAAAACAATTTCTACAATGATGGAATCCTTAGCTGCTGGCTCCCCAATGATCTACATTGTTAAGCAACACACCCCTTATGCAAACAAGACTGACTCAAGTCAGGTTTGACATAGTGATATAGTGTTGAGAACACACATTTGATTCTCTTTGCCACTCTGTTTTGAGAAGGTCCACCCCCGCTGTTCCCAAGTAGCACACCAATAGTTCAAATGAGACAGGTTTAAATATCTGCAAGGTGCCTTAGCTTTCGTGTCACTTGGACCAATGATATTTTAGCAGTTACTGTTATTGCGTGCATGCCCACTACCTGAGTGTTGTTTTTATCTGCTGTAGCTTTTAGTTTAGCAAGTAACCTCCATGAATAGAAACAGCATATCATTAAGTTTCGGTCCCTGTTTAGTTTTGCTTTGTTGCTTGCCCACACTTTCTCTAGTTTGCACTCCTTCTCCTCTCCCTCTCTTTCTCTTTGTGTTTTTTTAATCAAACTTTCCATCCCTGGTTTCAATTAGGAAGCCAAACGCTTAAAGGTGCCTTGTCAAACAAAACCATTTTTACTTGCATCTTTTATTTTTTGTGTTATGTTGTGAATGTGAAAATGGACTGCTACCTCCTCTGTCAGCTCTAGCCACTGAAAAGAAATAAGCGGAGAAATTGGGGCAATTACAAAAGCTGGTCAATCTGACGTCATGTTGCCTGAGCTCATTACTATTCATCAGCTCCCCCAGTTGCGCTAGGTAAAAGATGCTAATAGCCAGGCTCTCACAGGCTAGCTGTTAGCTTATCAAAGTAAAGCACATTAGCTCATTGAATATTAATGAGAACTGGCACAGGTGAGTCTTCCTGCAGGCTTTCAACAACACACTAGAATGGCTTGAATAAAGGTAACCAAGGCATTTTTCTACAAAAAAATCTTATAGAGTCCATGGTAGAATTTCAGACATTACCACAAAGTAATGAAACGTGTGGCAGGGCACCTTTAACGTTTACTTCTTGGCTGAGGTGAAAAATAAAGATAAAAACCTAAAAACACATACATGATTTTTGAAAAAGTATGTTGTACAATATGGTAAAAACCACATGCACACACAGACACACAAATAGAAAGTACATTTCCCAAAATACATCAGGAAAGCATACAAGAAAGATGACAAGTTGACCCGGTGCTCACTTTTGGATGTGGCTACTGCCCCTTCAGAATCTTGGTAGTACCTGTTGGCTAACTTTTGCATGTTTATTTGTGTGTGTATGCGTGTAAGCACATGCATATGTAAGTGTTTGTGCAGGAGCAAGTGAATGGAATTTAGTGGAGAGCTGGAAGGAATATGGTAGCAGATATCAGTGTAAACTATGTCAGTTTTTTGTTATGAAGAGCCCTCATACATTCTGGTTGTGGAAAAAGAGGAGGAGGAGGAGACTTATCTGGAAACTGATAAGACAGCTCAGGCCTTTCTGAAATTATACAAAAAATATGTTAATTGCTAGTGAGAGCAACAAAGCTTTGAATTGCATCTCCCTGTTTCTCTTTGCCTGCATCAATTTCTCTCATTCTCACAATCCCGCCCCATATGGCTCCCCTCCTATTCCCTCCTGACTTGCTTCACCTCAATGTCTATCAAGTTTTTCCCAAAATACATTTTACACCCATACAACTTTTAGTCTCCATCTGGGGAAGCTGGTAAGTGAGTGTGAATGCTTATATCTGCCAGTGTGTTATGTGTGTGTGCCGGTGTGTGCTTAGAGCCTTTTAATATACAAAGATCATAGGGTCGATGTTTAACACCCAAGCACTGTATGACAACGCAACGAACCAGAAACGTGAACCAAGAACTTTTGTCTTAGTTTATTTATATTTGTTTGTGTGTGTGTGTGCGTGTGTGTGCGCGTGTGCGTGCGTGCATATTTCTATCTGCTCCATGAACCAGAGAGCTCAGGTCAGATGCCTCCAGTGTTGGGCTTAAAGCTGCTTTGAATGGGCCAGGCTGTGCTCATCTTCTGTCTAATCTTCCTGCTCTTGTGAGTGTAAGGAGGAGGAGAAAAAAATCCATAGTCTTTTCATCCTCCTGTGACCACAGTGCCTGTGAGACAGCAGCCGTGGGAATGGAGATGGATACAGGCAGCCCTGCCTCTGACCTCCCTCTACTCCAACACAAGGGTGGAGATAAACAGGGCCACAAGGATCGCTAACATCTTTCTTTCTCAGGCACACAGACACATGCACACACACTCATTCCGACACATACACACAGCGGTGCAGACATCTCATTAAAGAAAATAGTAGGTAGCAGTGTGCCACTGGGAGAGAGGTCTATTAGGGATACTATCAAGAGACGGAGGAAGAAAATGAGAGTCGGTGTGCTCGTCCAGTGTGCGTCTAATTCTGGTATGGCATATGTATTTGACACATGCCTAATTTTGAACCAGGGATCCGGCCAAGGATCCAGCATTAATTCTTATTGGCTGAATCATCATGGTAATATAGTGACTAGAGAGTTAATACAATTAATATCTATTACCCTAAGTGTGAGTGTGTGTCGGATTGAAAGAGACTTGTTCACGTGCAATTCTGGGTGTATGTTCAAAAGTGCGAGACAGCAGAAACAGTCTAGGCCATGGCAGGCGCTTCATCCTCGTCCTAAATTACTCTTCCCTCCTCTCTGTTTCCTGGGGATTTTGGATTGATACTCCCCTCTTGCTCCCTCACTCCCTCAGCTGTCACAACCCGTCACCACAACTATTCCACTTCCGCCGCAGGGATAAAGGGAAAGCTTTGTCCCTCTCCATCACCCTTCCTTCACATCTCTCTCTCTCTAAAGGTAGGCAAACTGGGTTGTATATTGAGCATGCATTAACTTAAGTACGTATTTAACTCTTTAGTCCTTTTTTTCCACCATGACCTATTGGTTTAAAGAAACAACAGAAAACTAATGTTTTAGCTGTTACTGACAAGAGTCTCATACTGCTGAATGTGAAATTGGAAAGTGAACTCAAAGCCATTCCTTTGGTCATGGCTAGAATCCATAAAGATACATGTGTCTTATTATGGTTTGTCAGGGGTCATTAGTGTAATCCAAGCAGACATAAGTTTATACTGAGAGAAGTGCGCCATAGTATTCTCTTTCTGTTTTCATCTTCTTTTTTTGTTGTATCTATATGCAGCCACTTCCGATAATGTCATCCTACACTGCTCTCCACTCTTCGCAACCAGAGACTATCAGCTGTGAACTCATCGCTCTCCTTTAATGGCCAGGTTGCAGAGAGGGAAAAAACAACCTAAGAGCGTTGCAAAGCAGTAAAGATGTTGTGTATGTTCAATAGAGAGACTGTGTGTGAGAGAGAAAAGATGGTTTCCTTAGTTCTAAAAAAGAGTGAGCAGTGGCTCTCTTGATTTCTGTTTTTGCCTCTGCCACAACATTCTTTCCCAGGGGTCACACTCCCTTCCAAGGCAACAAAAAGACGACGTCAAGGTGACCAACTGAGTTAGCAGTGTGCCTGGCCTGACGTGCCTGTGTTACACTTCAAAGAGTAACCTCATGGCACATGGCCCTTGACTGCAGTTAATTGTGATGTGTCGTGAGGTTACTCTATGAATGTGCCCCCTCAGTACAGTAGTGACATTAAGAAGTGTGCTGTTCCTCAGCCTTACTTTAAGCCCCAGTCACTACATTATGTCTACAGAAAGCCCTGCTCTGCCAGGTCTCTGAGGCCATGTAGTCTTCAAGGGTGACACTACTCAAACTCTGTAATTATAAAACGAAAACAGCATTCCTTAGCCTGGTTAGCCATAACTATGAGAGAGAGGGACAAATATGTACCCCCTCCACCCGTTCCCTCTGTTCCTTTTCCTTTAACGCGCCCCCACCCCAATAATTTAACAGTCAGAGCAACTCAGCCTTGTAAACACAATAGTTATGTCTGCACTCACAGAGCCATGAAGCAGACATACAGGCTCCACTACCCCTGCAGCTACTACTAATACAGGCTCCTCTCCTCTCCTCTCCTCTCCTCTCCTCTCCTCTCCTCTCCTCTCCTCTCCTCTACTCTATCATCTTCTATAGTTATCCCACTTTATAAAGCCAAAGTTTGGGCATCTTGACATTCACCTTTCAGAATATTTTACTCATTTACCGATTAAATGAGGAATGACAGAAACTCAATGGGATATGTACAGCTGTGTATATGTTGTTCTAGTGTTGTATTTAATTTTTTCTTTGTCACTGGACACAATGTCTTTCACAATGTCTTCCCTATCAAACATTTTTCTCACATGCTGTAAGTCTTCTAAGGCTGACGCAGACCCTCTGGGAATGCATTACCTGCCAATGTTGTCAAATCAAAACACTTATATATAAATATAAATAAAGTTCAGTGGATTATGGAAAAGAATACAGTTAAACAGTCTACTCTTCTCTCTGTGAAGTTATGCTTTCTTAAAAGTAGGAAACTTAAGGGTCAACCAGCAGCGCTTTTATTTTCTAATGCACCTTGTGCAAATAACCTACGATTCATTTCTTTTATCATAACTTTTTTACAGAATCATATTTTTGCTGTACACTGAGTCAGTAGGACAGTACCAGGAACCTGAAGTCAATAAATTAGTGAGGTGTCAGGGACACACCAGCAAATTAAGAAAGTGTTGGCCTTAATAAAATCTGTATGTATATTAATGTGATACCTAATATTGTTTTAATTGTCTGAGCCAATGGAAACATAAGCCTCGTCACTGCAGAGCAGAGACCACACAACTGTGTATGTGTCTCAGACATGTATTAATAGGATACTCAACCAGACTGTTTGTCTTGACACTTTGTAAACAGCGTATTTAAGGCTTTAATTCCTGTGTCTCTGCATGCATTATGGTGATCCTGCTTTGATTAGACACCCAACTCATTTTAATTAAATACATTAAATAGATAATAACAACTTTTGGTACAAGCATCTGTCTGACAACAATAAAAGTAAGAGAATTGTATCATCTTGGATGCTATTTGTGTTTGATGTTAATGGGCAAGTACAATGCATTAAGCCTGGAATGTAAGTAATGTGCACTTAAACATATAGCGCCAGTCACACTGTGTGGACAGCATTGTTTAATGTGCACCAATAACTCTGTTAGGCAAGAGCATCTCATTGCCTGTCTTTAATCCTAAATCTTCTCTATATCTCTCCCCATTGTCACTATCTGTATACATTTCTTAAATGGTGCACTTGTGTGAAAGATGAAAGATGAGAGCGGACACTGCAGGTCTCTTTGGAGCTATTTACTTTGTTGCTTTCCGTCTCCCTCTGGTCCTGTTTGTCTGAGTGAAGCAAGATACTGAAAATACTCCAGAAACATTTCATATGATGCACTGGTACCAGCTGACTTTTATTCCCACTGTAAAAAATACTGAAACATGTTGTGATTCAAGAGTGGAGCTGAACTCTATCAGTATAAATGCAGGCCTGGCCTCCACAGAGGACCCGCATCCTGGGTGAATGACTGTGAGAGCTGCTGTATGGCAGGATGAAGTGTGTTCATTTCCTTATTTATTGACTCACTTGCTTTTCTCTGAGTGTTTGAAATTAATAACAGCCAGCAGAAATCAGACAGAGGGATGAAAATCAGCACTTTCCCTGCAGTGAAGCCATTCATCAAGCTAACGAGGGGGAGAACGGGAGTGGAGGAGAGGAGGGGAAAAGTGACGTTTGGAGAGAAAGCAGAGAGCGGGAGGAAAGCAGGTGCAGTGTGAGGCAGAGGGGGGAGGGAAAGTGACGTTGGGTACAGAGGCGAGGGGAAGGAAGCTAAGTTTGTTTGGGAGGAGGAGAGTCATTTGGAGGATAGCAGGGCAGACAGAACAGGGGGAGCTGTGTGTCACTCTAAAAAGAGGGGTTGAGATAGAAAGAAAGACAAGTTTGACATTGGAGTATAAATAGAGAGGGAGGAGAGAAACAGAGAATGCAGACAGCTTCTTCTGGACTGAATGACTGAAGGATTGTCATTGAGATTAAGGCAGTATAGAAACTGATGTTGATGTCTTTATATGTTTAAAGTCAATGCCTTTGCTAATGGCTAATGAGTGGATCCTGCAGCTTTAGAGACTGCAAACTACGAGCTCTAACTGCAATATTTCCACATGATGATGAGCGTTGAGGCAGATACAATACAGAGCTCTCGTTCACTGCTCTCTCCAACACTAGTATTTTACTCCCCTTTCTTTCACTGATGGGTGATGATGGGCCTGCCCTCTCCTCAAAGCCTTCGCCCTTGCAATGGCTCGGTCCCATGCTGCTCCGCCCCCCCCGACAGTCCACCAGAGACCCAACAATATCTCACACCCAGAGCAGGGCTGACTAAGCACTTACCGCTGAGCCTCTCTTTTCAGAGCGAGAGAAGCGCGCCATGCTGAGAACTCTGCCACAGGAAAATAATTAGCAAAGTGGAGCTCTGCCCAAACACACCGGGCTAAATCTAGCACTACTTCACATACAAATTCAGCCATAAATATTTCCCTGTCTTCCTTTCTTTTGTTTTTTGCTAGAAAATCATTTTCACAATCAGAAGTGGAATGTGAGTTTATTGTTTAAGTTTTATGTGTATGCTTAATCATTTCGGTGGTAACTCCAATGAATGTGGCTGCCTACAGTCTGCAGCTACAATCTAATTTGCAGTCTTTCTTCAAGTCGGTTGAAGCTGAGAAACTTGTGCTTGGTGCCATGTAGTGACGCAAACTGTGCCAATCTCACTGTACATGGATATCTGTATTTTTAACTTTAGAGTTAGACCACAGTGTCTTTGGTCACTAAGGCTGAATATAGTCAGCTTCTCCTGAGCAGTCTCCAGTTTCTCACTCCTTTCCGAGAGGCAGGTGGACCAGAGGGGAGGAGGGGGGAAGGAGGGAGTACACCCAGTCTTGAATAAATCATTCCTCGACTTTTGACCCATATGGAGCAAGAGGTTGTTTTCGTACTTCTGCACTGCCCCCCTTCTCTCTATGGCCTCTGCACCCCTCCTCTATCTCATTCATTTTCTCCTCCACATGACAGGTCAATCTGGATCGATTTCATCTGCCCTCAATGACTGAGACCAACATCCTGGCACCCAGAAATAGAGCTCTCTGTGATAGAAGAGCCTCCGACCAAGTGTTACCGTTAGCACACAGCTCTGAGAACGGCTGAGTGAGAAAGGATGGGGGAACTAAACCATTTAGAAATCATTTACAGGATGTAAGGTACTGCAATGATAAACTACAAAGGTATAGGGAAGCAAAATGCATGAGAAATGGATTGTGACTAGACATGGTGTGTTTAGGTGACAATGTTTCAGAAAGTTTCACCTGCTAAACCATCCTGCCATACACTGGCCACATGGTTGGTGGCCTTGCCTACCTGTTACAGTATGCTTATGTGATCACACACACATGCACACATACAGACACACTCACAAACAATCACACACAAGCCTGCTTCCCCCAATCTATATTTGCACTCAGCTCTCTTTCTCACAGCCTCTTTCACACACTTACTGTGCATATACACACACCTGGTGTTTTATCTTTGTCAGCATATTCTGGGTCCTTCAACTCCCTGCACGGCTCTGAACTCCAGTGTGTCTTTGCATGGCGAACCCCTGAGGTGTGCCTGCCTTCATAACACACACACACACACACACACACACACACACACACACACACACACACACACACACACACACACACACACACACACACACACACCGGTCGCAGGTGAGTCACACTGGCAGCCTCCTACCAACGTTAACCTCTCTTTATCTCCTTGCCATCCCAACATTTCACAGTGTAAATACATTTGTGCCTGGAAAATTCTTTTCTCTTGCATTGGTGGGCTAGAGGCGCAGTGGCACAGTGTCCTGTTGGTGTCTATAGGCAGTCCAGGCCGGAGTCAGGACACTCTTTCCCCAGGCAAGGACACAGAGACCTGGCTCTCCATCTCCATCACTCAGCCTGTCCTCCTGGAGCTACGTGGCCAGACTGCTCATCACCCTCCCCCCCTCCTCATATGCATGGATTTGCATAAAACAAAGACATGGCTTTGCCTGCAACGTCTGCCTTGGTTGAAACTGCTAAGAGCAGGATCGACCAGACCACACCGCACACAGCCCCTCTGAGCTCGGCTGGCAGGTTGTCAGAGCGCAACATCAGTATAGCGCAGTGGCGTGGCAAGGGAACTGAGATTTACGAGGCTGACTAAGATAGACACCCTCATGGTTTTCCACTTTCATTCGTTTAACATCCGTTCCCTTGGCATTGTTTATATTCTACACCCCTTAGCAGTGAGCAGAGGTCACCTAATTCATAGTGATGACGTGGGAGGAGAATCAGAGCACTTAAAACACTTCATCTAAAGATGATTTGTCCTTGTCTTCCCTGATGGCTTTTGTCCTGCTTCCCCTCCTGAAGTTAAGTGAAGCTGGAGAACGGCCAGCTTCTGATCCCCACACCCCACTTAGACACAATCAAGTAAAAACACTGCATTCAAGTACATGTACAGTAACACACATACATACATTCTACTTCACCAAGGTACAAAGTCATGAATGCAAGCTCAAACCTTCGCTCGTCCTCATGTATCTTGACCAGGCACATCACAGCGTTTGCTATGGAACAATCAGTGAAGCCATTACAGGAACAATTGGGTTTGCAATATACATTTACCCAGTTTCCTCTCTGTCTCTGTAAATTGATTTCAGGACTGGAAGCTTATTCTTTACTCTGCCCCTCTCCTGCTGTCCGACACTCTGCTTTTTCTCTCTGCCTTTTTCACACAAAATCTCAACATACAATTTACATTTTAATGAGTAGCTATGATATGCTGGTTTTTCTGTTGATCCAGGATGAGTGATATTGTCATATCTGTTTGTGTGTGTGTGTTTGTGTTTACCGTGTGGATTTAAATAGGTGCATATAGTACTTGGAAAAGTTAAGAAACTGGGACGATAGAGAGAGATGGGAAAGGAGAGAGATACTGTATTGGCAACATAAACAAGGTGTGTGCTCGCTATGAATAGGAATTGACAATATTGCACATCATGTATCCATTATGGAAGCTTTACAGACAGTTGTTATGAAACATTCAATATTATATGTGGTGACTGTGTCCTCTCTCTATTTAATATGAGAGTCTAATATAAATGAATAATTAATAGGAATTTCATTGTGTAGATGCATAGTTGGAAACAACGTGACCAGTAATAATTCTGTATATTGTTAAGATATTTTTACAGCTGTGATCTTGTCTTTTAAAGCTTGTTTTACAAATCTGACTTCACTTACTATTATGGAGTCAAAATAAAAACATAAAAGCTGAGAGAGATCAAATGAAAAGTGTTTTACCTCAGCGAGCCAAGGGCACGGACCATTGGGGCTTGAAATCACAGATGGAGGAATTTTCTGGATGACCTAAAGGAGTAGATAAGATTGGACAAAACCTATGAGAATAGAAAGATGAATATCAAGGCAAATACACATGCTGTCTTCTTCTGTGCCTCCTCTGTTTCTTCTACTGTGTGTGTCACTCTCTACTACCCTGTCAGACACACACAGACTGAAACGCACAATCACAGAAAAACAAGTGGATCCATTCCGAGCGAGATTCACTCTCCCCTTGTCTGTCTGGTGAAACACAGTACATGTATCATAGTAAGCGTTTGATGCGGAGGGAAATGTAAAAATTTGCATGCAAATAGATTCTACAGGCAGAACCCATGCATCAAAACACTGTAACCACGAGAGAGAAAGCTAAAATATCTAAGCATACAGTGTGCCATCACACAGAAAAAGCAAAACAGTTCTATGCCAAGGCTGTTAGTCCTGTTCATCTCATTAAATTACATCATTAATTGTTCTAAAAGGAAGGGAATTTATCATGCAGACAAATGAACACTGGAGGGTGTTATTGTCTGACTCCCCTACTACCATGACGGACACTTATACAAGCACCCTCCTCAGAACACACACAAGTAAGCATGTTGCTCAAGGCAGGTCCAAATACAGTTATTCATATCTCCTATAAATGTTTCTACACAAGTAAAAACATTAGATTAGCTCTTAGCTCTTAAGGCACTGATGCCAAGTTGGGTCCCTTTTAAACCGCTGTGGGAAATGACAGTTGTGGAAATACTTTGCCCATACACTGCTGTAGAGGAAATTTTAAATCATTGGAGTTTCAAATAAATGTCACATAACTCAGTGCTATGGAGTTTATAGAACCTGCAGGCAAACAGCAGCATCATGATACTGCAGCAGAAAAAACGAGTCATTGCATCTAAATCACAAAGTGTAAACTTCCATTAAAGTGACAGATTTAAAAAAAAAAAAACACTGTTAACAGTGGTGAAAAGGCAAAAATTAAAATAGAAATAATAATAACTTACAATGCCAATAAAACCTCTCATTTATGGATTGAAACTGTGATTGTGGTCATCATGCTGGCCTGCTCCTTACCCCCCACACCAAACTCAGTACCTTTGGAGACAGAGCCTTTAGTGTTGCAGCCCCATCCCACTGGAACACCCTCCCTGCAGATATTTGAAATCCTACATCCCTGTACATAAAAAAAAAAGAATTCTGAAGCACCACTTGTTTACCACAGCCTACAACCTCCGTTAGTATAGTGACTGTAATTCTGTGTCCTTGGGTTTCATAAAAGACGCTTTATAAATAAAAGTTATTATTATTATTATTATTATTATTATCATTGCAGTATATCTCAGTTTTATATGTAAACATTTGAAACATGTACGCTACTTAAAAATACTAGATCCATCTTACATTTTTTGTCACCTTTTGTGCAATGCGGAGAGATGCATTTATTTAAGTCCCAGGTTCTTGGTTTCCATTTACAGACATACTATAAAATTACCCCAGCAAGTCCCGACCCCCTCATTACCAACATAACCTGAAGCCAGTCTTTCAAGGACAACTCTCTAATGACACTGTGCATATCCGCTTAATGTCTATTTGATGCACACTGAGACTTTCTGCCACAATGAAAGAAAGACATGTACTGTATAGAAAGAGCAAAGCATACTCTGATCAAATTAGCAGCTTAATTGATCCCTGATGTGTTTAATTCTAAAGAAGTTAGTGTTTCTGTACTGTACCTCTCATATCATCTGTAAAGTGAGAGAACATTTGTGTATCTCTGTATCTGCGATGAATCTGGTCACATTTGTAGATGTGGCTGCCACCTGGTTGGGCTGAGACACTTGACTGTTACTGTAATCTACCTGCACAACCGCTTTGTCCTCTATCTGCATTACTGTTTTTCAGAACCAAACTCATGAAGTTTTGTAATTTGTCACAAAACAATCCTAACTTCATGAAATACATAGACTAAAATTCAATTCTATGATGATCTTCTTTTTTTTTTTTAAAGAGGCAGCATGGCCTTGGGCTTGCAACATGTTTAAGAATGTACAACCCGGTCTCACGGCAGTTCGTAAAATGGTCACGTTATTTTGATCTATTAATTCGTCAACAGGGACACGCTTGTCTCGTTTATTTTGTGGTGGTCACCATTAAATGAACAATGGCCGCCGAGACACAAGCCGCGTTCTCTGGGGTACGCAACAACGAGGGAAATGAAACGCCACACGTGGTAGACGGTAGACATGTTGCTACAAACAACGGGACGGTTGTGATGAGGAAAAGAACAACGGGGAAAGGAACCGTCACACGCAGGATACAGTGACAACAACACGATCCCCGGTCTCTGGGGTGAAAATCCTGTGTCCGGCTTTTCAATATTACTTCCTACCGTAATCGTGTTGTTATCATGAAAGATGCTTCCTGTTGAAATACATTAGTTTAAAATCCGTGCTTACCACCACAAAAAAAATGAAACAATAGATTAAATAATGTAACCATTTCCCGAACTGCCATGAGACTGGGCTGGTATATGAGCAGTGCATGTATGTTTTTGTATTGCCTTTTTCAGAGAAGCTAAAGAATGACAGGAAAGAGGGAGAGAAAGACAGAGAGGATGACTTGCAGAAAAGGGCCGCAGGTCGAATTCTAACCCGGGTTGCTGCCAAGGACTCAGCCTACATGGGGCGAACGCTCCACCGGGTGGGCTAGGGGTTGCCACAGTGTATGTATGTGAGGAAAGGGTTCAACCCGAGCAAACATTACAAGGATAAAACTGAAATGAGAGAAAAAGAATGGGGTAAACATCTAGCAGAAGTTAACTTCTTTTCAAAAATGCACACTGAATTTATACACGGTTACAAAGTTAAATTGAACATCTTTTCAGATCTTTAAAATGACATCATGAAATTAGTTTTTACACTGTCAACTTCTTTTTTAAGTAAAAAACAAGCTAACTAAAAAATGTTTAAAAAAAAAAGAACTTAAAATGATTCAATAATTTTGGATAAGAAATAATACATATTTTCTTCAAAAATTACAATTGGAATTGATGGTATATCTCAGATGTTATATGTTGTTTTTATCCTTAATGTAACTGTGAGTTTGAGAACGACACTGAAAATCCCAATTTAGCAAACCCAGTCTGACTCAGTGGATAATATTAGAAGATACAATGAGTTTGGCTTCAGCACCACTGCTTGTTTGGTTGTGTCTTTGCAACACTCAAAATGCAATCCTTGAATGATGTGGGTGTAAGAATACCATGAACTGCTGTAAGTGATCATCATGGCTGCCACGAACACTACCCAACAATTCCCATTATGTACCAATGATTAGTTAAACCCACTAAAAAGGCTGCTTTTCTTTTACCATCCCTATTTCCACTTGACAGTGACTCAATGGCTTTTTCTGTCCAGCTAGGATGAAAAAAGAAAACTGTTTGGCAGCTTGAAACTAAACCAACCAAGCTTTGGCTAAGTGCTATGTCTGCCCTGTTCTACATACTTTTAGGAAACACT
Organism: Etheostoma spectabile; assembly: GCF_008692095.1. Taxonomy (NCBI): domain Eukaryota; kingdom Metazoa; phylum Chordata; class Actinopteri; order Perciformes; family Percidae; genus Etheostoma; species Etheostoma spectabile. The sequence goes on along the minus strand of NC_045733.1, from coordinate 4,240,673 downwards.
TGTGCTGCATACACGTAAGAACATAAACACCTTTTGTGTATTTAAACCTACTGTATACGAGTCATCAAGTGGGAGCTGAGTTATTTTACCACATTACCTAATGACAAGGAACCCTTCTACTAAAAGTTATTTTTGTGTTAAAGTAATTTGATTTTTTTCCAACCTTCAAAAACATACAGTACTTCTGTAAATAAAACAAAGTATGCTGCAAGAGTAACCCTCAAAGGCAGTGGTGACATACAGGAAATGGGTTGAAAAAAAATGTCAGTGACTAGTCTTGAATTGACTGTGTACTGTACCATGTCGGATGTGCATGTACATCTTATTCAGTGGGTTCTGGGCAGAGGAAATGAGCTTGAGCTCCCCAGGGCAGGGATTACTCTAATGACTTTGAGAGCAGCCTTGTGCACTGTAACTTTTGACCTCTGCTCATCCTCTTCTCAAAAAGACGACAGGAGACACACACACACAAACATGCACAGACACATAGGCCTACACATACATTTACATATACAAGCACACATATTATCCACATAAGCATTAATCGACCTTGCACACCGGCCGGCGTAGGTTAAGAGATGCAGAATCACACAAACAGCAACACAACAGATCCTCTCCAGCCCTTCCTGTGGCACCATCTTAAGCCATGAGAGAATTCAGAACCCCAACAAGCTCTTATTTTCGGGTCTGTCAACTGGCGTACTGCTACTTGAGTGAACGTCGTGCTGCATCTTATGCCATCAGCCTGCATAGAGCCAATGTTCCATATGAGTGCATCACTGGAAAATCGATAGATTTATCACTTGCATAACCACTGCGCACTGATGCCACAGATATAATGGGAAATATATTTTGCAAATCAGATCTATCTTCACGCAGATGTCATTTAGCTGGGAGACTGAAGTATTTAAATCATATAAATACTAGAATACAGAGAAACACAAGGAAAATCATGCAGTGAAACAAAAGGCAAGGCAAATCTATGCAGGGCCACATACTGTTTGTCTGGTGTGTGTATGCTTGTGAGTGAGTTTTCATTTCTATTCTCTGTGGTGTGCTTTCAGTTCTAGTGCTTGGACATTAGATGTCTAACTGCTCTATCCCAATAAGGAAACAATCAAAGTAAAAAAGCTAAAGAGTCAAACAGGGCAGCCTTAAACAGAAACCACATTTTCATTTTTTACATGCCACTTTAAACACATAAAAAAACACCACACAAATACACAGCCTTAAGAGAAGCAAAGCCTAACTCCTAAATAAAGAAAAAAAAACATTCTCTCTTTGAAATGGTAAGTACAGACATTTTCTTTAAAGGGGAAAAAGGCAAACAATTATCCTCCCTGTAGTCATTCAATACATTCTTTTGGTTAATATGAAATATCAAAATATAGCAGCGCTACTGCATGGATCAAATAGATGTAATTAGATAAATTGAGGAAAAAGGAGAACAACTTGGCTGTAAATTGCATGGTGTGTGCATGCTAAGCCCCAACACTGGCACAGCTGCACGGAGCTGCACTCACGATTTATCATCTCTACATCGCAGGAGCCAGTGGCCCACACCACTATTAATCATCAGCAAAATCATTTAATTCAGCCCAAGCCCGACTATTGTCTCAGTTTCTCCCCTCACTCTGGGCAAATCAGCCACCACAGCAGCAATACGCACCTCAGAGGAAATCACACAAAACAGATTGGGATACAAGTGTTGGGTTAAAACATTTTTTTTTTGACAAGCTGTGCAGCTCATCATTCCTGGCAGATGTTTTTTTAGGTAAAGTATGAAATTTGTAACTGCAAATAATAGCAGTTGATCACTGCTTTGGAAACACACTGACAATGTGGTTTACTTTTGTGAAAGGTGCCCTTTGTGTATATGCTTTGCTCACAGCCGTGCACACACAAACGGTGGCTAAGTTGCAAAAAGCTGATGAATCCAGACTAAATCTGTTCTCAGAAACCTTAGTTTTTGTTCAATGTGGATTTTGGCACGTGGGTCTTCCTATTTCAACAAACAAATTGTTCTGGAACAGTGAAATAAGATGCCCACAAGACTATTCTATGTCCCAGAATTTACAAAAGAACTTTTCCTCTTGTGTTTCAGAAAAGTGGCGTTTTCAGTTAGTGCACCAGTGTCCGAACACCAACTGTAATGCACGATTGGGTACAGCAGCGCTGAGCCCCTTTCTGCCCACTGCAGTAGCTGACTTACATTGGCACCTTCTCCAGCGCCCCCACACATGCCTGACATGCCCTCGCTACACCCCCCTCTCCGAGAGCATGTCTCCTCCCTGCCCGCTGACTAACCGAATAAAAAACAGGGTGAAATTAGGAAAGCCAAACGGTGACAGGCTAATAACAGTGAGCACACAGTGTCTAAAAAACACAGACACAACACACAACAGGAAGCAAGCAATGTGAAAAGGGCAAATGGATGGGTCAAATATACAGAACATGCAGAGCCACAAGAGATTCACAGAGAGACGTCATCCTCAGATACTGTCCTTCAGGGAAAACACCCATTCACAACTATTTAAGTTCACACCCATACACACACAAGCACAGAGACAGAGAGACTCACACACATCACTTATCACAGGTCATATTCTACAATAAAATGTAACATAATGTAACTATATTATACAAACCATATTGGGCTTCCATAATCAAAAATGAGGGTGTAATTCATGAACCAAAATATTTGCAATAACGCTATTCCATTCTACATAATAATGTGATTTAGAATGTAAAATGGAGTTGAAAACAAAAAATGACAACAAATAGGAGATCAGTCTAAGTCTACATTTTGGGATCATTATAGTGTAAAAAATATGAAACCTCTAGCAGACAATTTGGGTAGCCTAAATGTATAAATAACTAAAAATTATGTTTCTGATTGGTTCAGGGTGGCCTTAATTAGGAAAACAGAAAACACATTCAAAAGGAGACAACTAACAAATAATCAAATACACTGTGTTAATAGTGCAGTAATCCCAATCACGTTGTGATTCTAGTTTCATTATGTTTCAATCACAAAACAGTTCTCAGGACAAGTCAAAAGAAAAGTGAGAAACTTATTGAAGACAATAACATACCTTTATTGCATATCATTTAATTGTGTGAAATGAAAAACGAGCACATATGAACATCACATATGGTTAGTGAGTGAAATAATTTTGCACAGCAAAATATATATATATATATATACTGTATATATATATACTATATAAAATGAAAGATTAATTAACATATTTTCAAGATTTATTGGCGAATGGTACTCCCTCATTTTGTACAATTGTACATTTTGTGCAGGGTGTCAATCCCTGACAATCTAAACAATGTCCAGACATTATTGATTATAATAATTGTTATTGCTTTGCAAATATTGAGTTCGTTTAAGACAAAACAACAGTCTATACTGAACTGATAATACAATATTAAAAATGTTACGATTAAGTCATAACAGAATGTCAAACTTATCTTCATGAGGTGTGGAGAAGTCGAACTTTTTCCAGAATTTCCGAGAATATTTAGTGCATTTTAGTCCAAAATACGTCAATTCGTTGAAGACACAAAAGCATAGCAATTTTTTTTGACTTCTACAACAACACTTTTTGAAATACAATAGTGAAATATGTGGCGGACCTCTCAAACTACTGTTTGACGCACATGCTGCAAAAGCGCTGTTTATGCACTGCACAATACTGCTCATTGTAGCCTACAAAATGGAACCGAGCCAATTTTTTTTAAACCATTGTTAAAAAATACTGTTGTGCACCAATCACCTCATTAATTATCGTATAATATGCTTCAACCTGTAGCACGCTATCTTTTGCAACTTATAAAACTCTGTACTTAAATTACGCTTTAAAGTGTATTTAAAGGTTGTCAAATGCAGAGTGGAATATCTTTAAATAACAATATAAGCTTTAAGCAAAAGATTAAACTTCCAGGGAAGGGATTGGTGATTTCCTTAATAGTGAAGTCTTTTCTTTTTCCCCTCCGCCGATCAACTTCCACCAGGAATGCATAGCGCATTCACTGCAGCCTAATGACAGCCGGTGGTGGTGCACTTCAACACAGCTGAAATGCACTTCGATAAGAGGGGTGGGAAGTCCTGTCACTTTTTTGTTGCTGTCCCAAAAAAGTGAGGAGGCCATAAATGAAGTAAAAATGCCATGCTGGAGTCATCCGACAAGAAGGACATCTTCAAGCACAGAAAAAAACATAGCCTACATGTCCAGCATGCAGGGAAGTTCAATAAGACATCTCTTTAAAACAATGAATAGTTTGTAATGAATATTGTCTTTTGTTGCTCAACACAAAAGCAAGCAAACGCATGAGATGAGGTGGCGTCAAACGGCAGGCTCGCAATCCTCCAAGTTTGGCAAAAAAAAAAGAAAAAGAAAAAAAGGTAAAAATTAAAAAAAATGAAGACCAAAAACATATTGTCGATGGATGCAGTTTTGACAAGAATCTGTACACTGAATTCAAAGTAAAATGATAAAAAAAAAGTTGATGAACTTCAAAGGAGTATACTCAGTGCTTGCATGCACACTTCGTATAGCCTACTGCAGCATTAAGTTGGATCAACTTTCAAAAATCACATTTTACTCAAACACTGCAAATCTACTGAACAACGATGAAAGAAATCTTGACAAAAAGGCTATGCATAATATAGACTGAGTATGATAGCAAAACGTAGATGTTCTTAATTATGCCTCTCAAAAATTAAAAAAACACGGATGACTAAACCCTCCAAATCTAAAAACAGTCGCAGACGTTTAAAAAAAAGTATAAAATTAAAAAAAGAAGAAAAGTTGACAAGTTAGTTCTTGGTCTATAGGCATTTGTGCCAAATGAAAAAAGGTTTCATAATGAAAACTTTTGTAAGTGGGGGTGAGTAACCCTATTCTTTTTTTTTTCTCACGATAATGTCGAGACTCACATGAAAAACTCCGGGGATGAAGGGTTGTTGTCACTGCTGGATCCATTTTCTCTGAAGCCGTTGCTGATGAGCTTCTCATACTTTTCTTTGTACGCGTCCCTCTCCCGGACCAGCCTGGAGATCTCCTGCTTTAGGTGATCGACTTGCTGGACGAGTTGCGTCTTCTCTCCCTCTAGGACGTGCCGCTGCTGGACCCGCTTGAACCGGCAGGACTGCGCGTAGCCTCTGTTCTTTAGGGTCCTCCTCTTCTGTTTCAATCTGATCACTTCTTCCTTGCTGACCCCCCGTAGCTGCCGGTTGAGCTCCCGCACTGACATGCTGACCAGCTGGTCGTCTGAAAAACGGTCATCCAAGCGCATGTGAGGGTGAATTGTCCCAGAAGTGCCGTTGGACTGGACGCCAGGTGCTTGGTGGTGGCTGTTGCTGTGGTGGTGATGGTGGTGGTGGTGGTGTTGCCCTCCGTTCTGAGCGGCTGCAGCAGCGATAACTGCCGACACCACCGCCGCTGCGGACCCCATCTCTTCCCCGGCCATGGTGCCCCCTGCTCCGGCTGCGCCAGCAAACTGCTGGCCCCTGGCATAGCCATCGAACGACTGGAGCTGGTGAGTGCTGTTGATCAGCGCCTCGACTGCGTCTTCGGGGCTGAAGCCCAGCGCCTCTGGATTCAACTGCTGTTGATAACCGGACATCCAGTAGAAATCCTCTATGTGTGTCTTCTGCTCGCTCCCCGAGCCCGGACTGGGCGCCGAGAAGCTTGGGGAAGGGGGCACCGAGCTGCACGGCGTGCTCATCGGGGTGGAAGACAAGGATCCCCCGGCGATAAGGCGACTGCACTGGCTGATGTTGCGATCGGGCTCCACCGGCTCCTTTTTCACTTCAAACTTCATCAGATCGAAGTCATTAACATATTCCATGGCCAGGGGACTGGTGGGCAGGTCGGAGTTGCTCATTGCCAGCTCTGATGCCATCCTCTTGCTGCTGACAGTCCTCCAAGTGGGGTGAAGAGCAGCTGTCAAACTGGGTTGGTTGGAAAGAACGTGAGCCAGTTTGATTTTTAAGCGTTTGTCTTGAAACTGAAAAATGAGGGTTTCAGCGTCCTTTCTGCAGCCGCGGACTTGCAGGCGTGTGAGAGTAGTTTTTCTGTGCAGAGTCTATTGCACAGACACACCAGTGCCGCGCGCACGAGTAGCGGAGTCCTCTTTCAGCATGTGGAATTCGGCGGTTTTGTATTTCAAACATTTAACACTTTACGGTTCTTCATTGATACATTGCGCAAGCGGAGAGGGAGAAACGCCGAAAGTAGGGGAGTGAATGCAGCCTCGCACGTTACAAGGTGATGACTGGTGGGGCGATTTTTTAGAGGGATCACACAGCAGATGAGTTTAAGAGCATTGTAGCTGCCCTGACGTCAGGCTGGAAATAGGAAATTGACTCGGACGAAGAGCCAATAGGGTCGCACACTCCGAGAGCTAATTAACATATTAGTAGCAGAAACCAAACTTTTCGCAACTGTCAAAGGCCATCAGCTGACTGTCAGCTGGGACACTGACTTTTAACTCTTTGACTACTATTGTTTAAATCAGTGAAATTAAGTGAAGCTGGCATGGTGTAAAGTCATTAAGATGTAAGTCCTAATGCAAATCATAGAGAGGAGAAAACACAAAGAAAGAAAGAAAGAAAGTGAGAGAGATGTATAGATAGATAGATAGATAGATAGATTTTTACATTTACAGTGTATCATAAGTGTAGACGTATTAATGAATAGTGAGAGTATTTACCTGTTTGCTGAAGTAGGCTACTTCATTTATATATATGTTTTTAATGCAGTATATTGCCTTTTTACAGTTTCTCTTTCGTATAAAAAACTCTTAAACCTATCAATGACAACCTCTAAAATTGTTATTTTATGGCACAAATAACTAGGCTATATAAAACAGAAGTGCCATTTCAGCGACAATTGACAAAAAAATATGAAAGGTGAATTGAAGTGATTTGTCAAGCCTGTGCGCACCATAATAAAACTCAACACTGCCACCTTTTGGACATGCCACTGCATTGGATTCCCATTTCTTTCCGAATTATAATCCACAAAAATGTCAAACAAAGCATACAATGTGCGATAAAAAAGATGAAAAACACATACATAAATACATACAAATTATATTTATGTTCTTTATTTCATCTTAAAAAGCACTTTAGAAGTCACGATACACACTGTGTATGATGTCATGTCAGTGGAAGTGAATACAAGTGAACCCAGTGTAACTGATATTATGTCCCACAGCCATAAACAAATTCACTTTATCTATGCCCTGGCCAAGGCATTTTGGGTGGAGTCATATAAACGTTATCTCAGTTCAGAGGTCTCCTACTTTTAATTGACTCATGTACAACAGTGACATAAGGAAGTCAGGGTATTCCCAATTTCCATATCACTGTGGCATGTACAGTTAGGGGATCATCATGGGCTTAACCATGGGAATCAAACAGTTTTTTTCATCCACATTGTCAAAAAAAACAAATCTTGTATTTTAGCTGGATGATAGACCCATGGCATGCTTTTTGTATATTCTTATTTCATACATTTATGAAACAGACAACTTAGTTCACTGCTGGTGTGAATTGATTCAAACACAAACAATTTCAGCAGACTTGCTCGTGAATGAGAATTATGATGACGTTCCTGATATATCCATCCATCCATCTTCGTACGCCTATTCGGTATCGGGTCGCGGGGGCAGCAGCTCTAGCAAGGGACCCCAAACTTCCCTTTCCCGAGACACATCAACCAGCTCCAACTGGGGGACCCAGAGGCGTTCCCAGGCCAGGTTGGAGATATAATCTCTCCACCTAGTCCTGGGTCTTCCCCAAGGCCTCCCAGCTGGACGTGCCTGGAACACCTCCCTAGGGAGGAGCCCAGGAGACATCCTTATCAGATGCCCGAACCCCCTCAACTGGCTCCTTTTGACGCGAAGGAGCAGCGGCTCTACTCCTCGCTCCTCGCGGATGACTAGCTTCTCACCCTATCTCTAAGGGAGACGCCAGTCAACTTCCTCAGGAAACCCATTTCGGCCGGTTGAACCCTATTCCTGATGTAGAACCACCAATGCTAATTTCTTTCAGCTTGAATGTTATGCATTAGCCTGGATTCATCAACAAGGATGACATTACGTCTGGATTTTTACTATTAAGTTTGAGTTCCCTATTGTATTTTCTGATCAAGTGATGGCACATGGCAGTTTACTCATTCAATAATAATGCAACTTGTTTGGGAAAAGAGTGATGTAAGCTATAAGGCTTGGTCTTTCTTTTGTGGACTCTTTTGACATGGTGCTGACAAATAACCATTTCTTTCCTGTGACAAAATCCGGTTAGCATGGTTGCTCTCTCTCTCTCTCTCTTTCTCTGTTTCTCTCTTTCTCTGTCTTTCTCTCTCCCTCCTTCCAAGTGTATGATCTCATCGTTGCGACTATATTATTTTTAGATTCCTGGGTACACAACATTTAATGATAGGCCAAACCAGTCACGTCCCTGCTGCCAAAAGCTGTGGAAGATGATCCTGCTAATCATGCGGACATTTTCATAAGCATAAGGAGTTCAACACTTTCGCAATAGTTGTCCAAAACTGTAGCTGACATTCTGTCTTTAAACTTCCTACGTTTTTAAAATTGAGTGAAAGCACTCTCTTTTTCAATCTGTCTCTCTGTTTTGTGTGGCTACGCGATGTCATAACTGCTATAGTAAGTGCACAAACATACGGCAGATGCTGTGTATAAGTATCTTAACAAAATTTAGATTTACAATTCCAAAATAAGGACTTGAATATTCTCCTGATATTACTACTAAAGGTTAGCAGACTGTTTATGAAAGAAACAAATATAAAGCCAACCAAAATCACAGGTATCATTGCTAGTTATTAAATGTTCCAGTAATTTATTATAACACTGTGCATGTGGCTCAAACAAAAGTCAAATAGAACCCTATTGTTTTTATTCCCATTCTGTTGCCTTGTCATCTGTTTGGGCTTACCTGTTCATGGGAAGGCACAGCAGTGGCCCGTTCCCTGGGGTACGGCCACAGCAGAGCGAGACTAATACACAAACGAATGGAGAGCTCATTAGTCATGACAGAAGAAAGTGGCGGACTTAATTTAGCTGCTTTTGTTCCTCTGAAGTTATTGATGATGCAGAGCTCAGATCTACATGGAGAGAAATCGGGCCACTGTTAAAAGAACACAGGTTGTTTGAGATGTAAAAAAAAATTACAATACCATTAAAAGGGTCCATCCAATTTTATTAGACTTTTAAATTATTCCTAAAACTAGAGGATTTCTGAAAGCAAAGCAATTACGTGAAACAGAAGAGTGTGTTTGTTAGAGCACTGTAGCAAAAATGATGTTCTCATGATTAGTTGAGGTTTGGTGGCCTCACCATTGCAAAGTTCAGAATGACTAAGTCCGAGTTAACGCAAGCTTTTTACAATACACATACATTTCAAATGTGTTTAAAATCTCTTCGTCATGTTTTGGACTGATTAATGACATATTATCATGCGAAGTTAAATGAAAACGTATTTAGAGACATTTATGAGCCATTTATTACTAAATCTTCCTTAAGAGTTTCCTTAGAACATCCTATTGTTATAAGGTTTCTTTTGAATAAGTTGAAACAACAAAAAATGTTATGAATATTAAATAATGCATTATGTAAATTTTTGCTGAGTGATGTGGCTTTGACACTACAAGATGACTTCCTGTTTTGTCTTGGAGTGGTCTAGGGTCAGCCAACAGTGTTGTCAGTCCCAGATTCAAACTCCATTCTTACCAGCCTCTTGTCAGTTTATTGGCATGAATATGTTAGGACTGCACATCTTTTTTTTTTTAAGTGATCAGGGCCAAGTTGTAATGTCCCCGTTTACACACTTACAAACTTTGATACACTCCTGATAAGTCCACGAGGGCTTAGAGCTTTCCCACTGTGAAATTGGCAAGGGTTTGAGGGCTCTCTGATTGACTTTTATTTTTACTCGTTATGCACTTTTTCAATATGTCGGCAGACTTTGCTTTGGTGGCAAACCTGCAATACGTAGAATTTAGGTATGTTCTGCTGTGGTTTAATGCACCTGTTGTAAGTTGTTTTGGACACAAGTGTCATCTAAATATATGTGATGTAATTTAAAATGGAAAAGACAGTGGAAATGTGCATCATTAAAAAAAGAAAGGTAATTCCTTTTAAACATAAACACATATTGTTAACCAGCACTATGCATGTATACATGTTTGTCATGTGATGGCAGGATGGTGACTTCCAAATACTTGGTTTGGTTCAACAGAAGTTTTTAGCTTCTAAACATGGAGCAAACAACAAAACACAATGTGGAGCCATAACACGCTCCTGCACTTAGGAGAATGTCACAGGTAAAGGGTTTAGTGGGCTCTCTGATTTTCCAATACTCAGACAGTAGTGAGAATTGTCTTTGATCAACAAACCAGACAATAATTTAAAAAAAATAATTTCTGAAGTTTAAAATCAACCTTGTTAAAAGTAAACATTAAGGAACGGTCAGGTAAATGTTCTCTCTGTCCTGGGTGAAAGACATGAACATACAACTTGCGTTGACTCTTGTCTTTAGGGACACATCTTTTTGATTTTGTGGAGATACTGTATGGAATACATCTGCCAAAAGCTTGCAGTAATCTTCTAAAAAAGTTGAAATAACAATAACATGAAGAATGTAATTAGGATTAGACTATTAGTGGGGGTATCAGTCTGAACTCGTCTCATTCTGGTGAGAGATAGAGGCGACTGAGTGGAAAGAGCAGAGGTCAGTGAATTGTTTGCTGTATGTCTGTTAGACTGTGTGTGTGTATGCGCATGTGTGTGTGTTTGTGTGGTTGTGGGGGTTGTTTACTTCCAGTCAGGGCTTGATAAGGCCATCAAATCAGCCTCTTTACATTCCAACACTTTTGTAACCACCACTAACCTGAGCCTATTACTGTATCCATGTCTGCATTGCTGAATACCTGAAAGCTGATAGCCCCTGCAAACACACATGCAACACAGGTGAAATAATAGAGTCACACACTTTTAATATGAAAAAAACCTTTGTTTGAGCACTGCTTTAACTTTAAGATGAAGAAGACAGAAACACTACCTGTGCTTTACATCGCCGTTAACGTGAAGGGCTGGTAATGCTGTGGGGCAATGCAATTTAATCAACGGTTAAGTGAGAACAACAAAGCTGGAATATCAATTGCCACCCCACCAACAGAATGTGGGCACAGCCATGGCATAATTACCTTAATCCATTAGTCAGAGGGAGGGTGAGGCTGTGAAAGGTGGAACAGAGGACAGAGCAGACAAAACAAGGTCAGGAAGAGAGCAAATCTGTAGTCTGAGGTGGATTTTGGATGGCCTCTCTGACAATGGTGGAAAGTATTTGGTAGGCTAGTGGGCTTGGTGTGACTGGAGAACTCCAGTGTACGATGCCGAGTCAGTATCAGTTCTGTGGCTTGAGGGCGAGGGACCGGCAGTAAACCAGTGAATGTGTTACAGTGCTGTGAACCGCAGAGTTGCACGTGTTTTCTCAACTGTCTCAGTTTCGCATGACCAGGGATAACCGAGTTTTGAGGTTTAATATCTCATATTTATTCCACTTCCCCTTCCAACTGAACATTTCTCAAGTTAAATAACATGGTTACTAATTAATACTGTGTGGCCTGTAAATATAGGCTACTCTGTTCACCACATGTAGAGTAATCGAAGGAGACTGGTCAATATTCCCACAAAAATTTGGCAGAGTGGCTTTTTAATTTACCCAATAATTATTTTTCAAAAAACATAATGTTTTTGGGTTTTGTGTCTGTGAAGGTTAATGTTTTATAGCAATTAATGGCTAAAAACTGTTGGATAGTTTAGAGGTTTCCCTTGGGAGGCAGTCTATATTTTAAAAAAAAATTTTTAGACTTTCATCTCAAAATGTGTGTTTGTGTGTGTGTGGGTGTGTGTGTGTGTGGGGGGGGGGAGGGGGGGGGGGGGGGGGGGGGTGTTTTAGTGCCCTGTTACTTGGGGCTTGTGTGTGTGCCACAATGTATACAGTAAAAAAAAACCATTTTTTTAAAAGATAAAAACAAAGTTTTTTTTTTTAAATGATAAAAAATTTTTAAAAGGCCAGGGGGTCGGAGAGCATTTTTTTTTGCAAAAGGGGGAAAAACTTTTTTAATTTCCAGTCGTTATTTTTGTCTGTTTTAAAATTTGGTGGGAAATAGGAGCAAAATACTGTCTGCTAGATGCAAAATTTCCCAAAAAAATATGAAAAAAAACATTTGTTGTGGGTTGGGGGGTTTTTTTTTGGGGTTTTTTCCTTTGATTCCTGTTTTTTGCCCGGTTTTCCCCCATCGGTGTAAAGACCCTTTTTATGTTTCCTGGTGTGTTTGTTATGCTGGTTTTTTTTTTGGCGGTCAGTTCTGCGTCTTTTTTGTCTAGAAGCTTATTTTGTTTGTTGATGTTTTGCCCCGCCTAAGTGATCCCCCTGATCTCCCCTTTTCCCCCTACCTTTCCCTTTGTTTTAAAAACCCATTTTTCCTTTGTTTTTGTCGGACTTCTGTTTTTCGCCGTCAGCCGTCGTTTTGCCCGTGCCCCCGATTTTGTTCTGTTCTTGGTCGGGTGATTTTACTTTTTCCCTTTTTTTGGATGTTTGTTTTTTTGTATTTGGGGGTTTTTTGTTGGGGGTACTTGTTTTTGGACAAAACCCTGGTTATACCCGCCCCCTGCTGCTTTTTCCATTCTGTTTGGGGGTCCAACCCCACCCCCATAAAAAAGATCGCCCGTAGGGCCCCCGACCCTTTCGAGGTTTTTGGAAGGGGGTATCCCGGGGGCGGTTCGTCTCGAGGGGGAAAAACAGGCGGGGGCGCCGACTTTATCTTTTCCCGGATAAGAAACGCTTTACAAGCAAGCCGGGCTCTTTGGGGGCCCCAGGCATAAAGGGCCCCAAACCCCGGGGGTTCCAGCGGAAAACTAGTGAGGTCTTTTTCCCCCACCAGCGAGCTGGGCCTGGGTTCGACCCCAGCTGCACGACCGCCGCGGGAGCCCAGTGACAACTTCCACCGCCGCGGGTTCCCCGGTGACGACTCCGCCCCCGGGGAAATCCCAGCCCCCGTTTCCGCCTTTGAGGGGATCCCCAGCCGCCCCCCCCGCCGCGAGGGGGACTCCCGGCCCCCAAAACCCCCCCCCGGGCCGAGGCGGTCCGGCGGGCTCCCGCCGTAGAGGGGGACCCCGGCCCCGGCTCCGCCGTAGAGGCGGACCCCGGCCCCGGCCCCCCCGCGTTGGGGGGGACCCCCGGCCCCCGGTCCCCGTTGGCGGCCCGGCACCGGCCCGCCTTGGGGGGGGGACTCCCGGCCCCCGGCCCCCGCCGTGAGGCGGATCCACCCGCCGGCCCCCGCGACGAGGGGGTCCCCCGCCGCGGACCGGCGCTTGGATTACCCGATTGCTCCCTGAATTTGGCCCAGGTATAGGCACGAACCCGGGCTGGCGCTCGGGGGTTTTGGCCCCGGCCGGGGGATTTTTGTGGCCCGGGGGGCGGTTGGGGCGTGACCCCCAGCGGGGTTTGTCTGGGTTGCCTCTCGGGGCCTGGCTCCGGGGTAAACCGGGCCCGGCTCCAGGGGCCCCCGGGGCCCCAGTCCCCTTTTTTCCTCAGGGGCCGGTCCTGGCCCGGGGTCCAGGAACCCCTTTTTTTTTCCTGTCTAGCCTCCTAGCCCCTAGTCCCCCTAGTCTGGTGCCCCTGTCTTTGTCCGTCACTTTCTGTTCCTCCCCCCGTCCGTACCGGGGACCCCTGTCCGTGTTTTGTCCCCTTTTTAAAAAAGTTTTTTCCCGTGTTGTCCAGCCCCTGGTTTGTCCTGTTAGTTTTTGTCCCGTCCGGCATGTTGTCCCCCACCCCCCTGTTCCCGTTTTTTTCCGTCCCCCGCGTCACCCCAAAACCCAAATTTTTCCCCAACCCGATCCGTCTGTAGTTCGCCGCTCCGTCGTCCCATCTAAAATGCCCCTGAACCGGACCCTCTTTCCGTGCTTCCCCCTCTATGACCGCGTCTTTCCACCCGTTTGGTTCCCAGTCTGCCCGCCCCCCGTGAGATTCTATAGCCCCCCCGGGGGGTTTTTCGTATCCCTGTTGCCCCTTTGGGCTTTTTTGTATTCCCGTGTCCCGGGCCTCTGCTGGGGGTTTCCCTCCCCCCTCAGGGGTCTTGGTGCTCTTGTAGGCTTTCCCCATCCCCCGGTCCCCGGGCCCTTGCGGCTTTTCCTGGGGGCCTCTGGGCCCCCCTCGTGGGAATTTTCGGTTAGCTTTGGGCCAAATGCCCCTTGGGGCCCTTTTACTCCCCGCGCCTGTAATGCCTTTTTGGTTATCTCCGGGGCCCGGCGTTTTGCACCCCTATCCTGTGTCTTGTTTTTCTCCCCTTTTTTGTTTTTTTCTTTGTCCCGGGTCGGTGTCTCCCCCCCCTTTTTTATGGACAAAGTTTATCAGGTGAAAACTTTGAATCATGGGGAATGTTTCAGAAAAGTGAATGTTTTTTTCTTTTAAGTCTAGTGTAGTTTAGCTTTAAATCCCGGAGCCCTTTTTTTTGTGCGTGTTTTTAGGGGGAGTAAGGTAAAAGTGTTAGTATGGACGGGTTCTTCTTTTTCGGTTTTTAGCCCCTAAGGTCTACAACCCCCTAGTAATACATTTACTGATGGGGTGGGGTTTTATTAGGGGGTATAATGGTTGTGTAAGTAAACGTTGTTAAATTTTGTGTGGGTGGGGGGGTGTGTGTGTGTGTGGAATTATTATATATATTTAATGTCCGGGATCCTGATGTTTTATATGCATAAGAGTTGTTATGTTTAAGATCGTCGTTCTTACAGTGTTTGGTTCAGCCAACCTTGCGTTTTTCCTTTTTTTTTTTTTGTTCTTTTTTTTTTTTTGTAGCCAAACATCGTCCCTTTAGCTTTTGGTGGCACTTGTCTTGTCCCCCACCCCTCCGGGTTTTTTTTTCTTTCCCTGTTGTGGATCCCCATTTTGTCCCTCTCTTTGGTCTAGTCCCCTTTTCGCCCCCCTTTCTGCTTCTTTTTTTTTGCGTTGCCTGTCTTCTTGTGTATTCCTGTTCCCTTTTTTGGTTGCCTGGGTCTCTGTTTTTTTTCCCCCTTGCTTTGGGCCCCGTCGTCCGCTCCTTGTTATCTTTGTTTATCCTGCCCTACCCTCCGCGTTTCCCTTTTTTGTTTGTTGTTGACCCCACCGCTCTCTCTTTTCATGTGTTTCCCCCTTTCTTCACGCTCTGCTTCCCTGTTTTTGTGCGTTTTTTGTTTTGGTCCCTCTGTTCCTTTTTTTCTTTTGTTTTTTGGGGGTGTTCTTCTTTCCCTGTGTCTGTCCTGCTCTCGGGTTTCGGCCCTTTTTTTTGCCCCTTTGGTGGGTGCTTCCCGCCTCTCGGTTTTAGTGTTTTTTTTCCTTCTATCTGGGGGGGGTACTGCCCTGCTTTTTTCCGCCCTTTTTTTTGTTTTTCCTCCAGTCCTTTTGTCTTTCCCGCCCCCCCGATTTTCCCTTCAACGCGCTGCTCTTCCCCCTTTTTAGCGCGGTCTTTCACCGCGTCGCTGTCCCTTTTTTCCCCCCGTTTGTTTGTGTGCTCGCTCTTTTCCGTGTGTCTTTTCTTTGTTTTGGGTTCTCTCCGTTCCCGTTTCTCTGGCTCCTTTTCCCGTGCCTGCCCCAGTCCTTTTTGGTCCCTTTCTCTGTCCCCCCCTCCAACCCTCCTGCTTTTGGGCTCGCCTTTCCCTTTTCCCGTTTTTTGTCCATGTCGTCTTTTCTGTGCACTCCGCCCGTTTTAATCTCGGTCTCTCTCTTTCTTTTTTGTGGTTGTTCTGTTTTTCCCGGGCATTTGTTCTGTTGGTGTTTTTCCCCGTCTTTTTTGTTCCCCGGGGTTTTTGCTGTTTTTCTGTCTTTTCCCCGGCTCTCTTCACGGGATTGGGTGTTTTTCTCTCTCGCGCCCTTCTTCTTGGGGTCTTGGGTTCTACCCCTCTGTTTTTCTCCTCTTGTTTTTGTTGTGTTTTTTGTGTCCCGCTCGCCTTTTCCCCTTGGCCTCTCGGTCTTTCTCCTTGGCCCCGCCGCTATGGTTCAGCCTTGTTTGGATTCTTTGGCTTCCCTTAGGCCCTTTTCTTGTTGGTTTCTGTCCCTTTTTCCCCCCCCTGCTTCAGTTCAGTCCCGCCCTTCGCCTTTCCTTCATCTCCTTTCCCCCCCCTCTTCCTTTGGTTTTTCTTCCCCTTTTACCCCCCCCCCCCCCCTCCCCCTCCCCCCCCCCCCTTTCCCCCCCCCTTTTCCGTCCTCTCGCTCCCTTGTCCCCCCTTTTTTTCCCCGTCCTGCTCCCCCCCCAATCCCTGTTTTGCCTCTTCCTTGTCCCCCGGGCGGGTTTCTTTGTCGTGCTCCTTGCCCCTTTTCCCCCGTGCTCCGGGGTTTCCCTTTGTCCCCCCTTTCTCCCCTCCTTTGGCCCCCCCTTTTAGTGTTCCCCCCTTACTGGGTTTTTTTTTTTCTTTTGGGTTTTTGTTTTGGGGTTTTTTAATTGGGACTTTTTGGGGGGGGGTTGTTGTGGGTTGGGGTTTTGTTTGGGGTATTTCCATTTGACCTTCCTGGTTTGTTTTCCGGTTTTCTCCTAGTTGGTGCTAATCGTCTTATGTTTTCCCCGTGTGTGTTGTTTGTGCTGCTTTATTTTGGCGGTCACTTCCTGTCTGTTTGTCTTGTTGTCTGCTTTATTGTTTTTTGATTGTCTTTCCCGCCCCAAGGATCCAATGACGTCCCCGTTCCCCCTTTCCCGTTTCTCTTGATTTAAACCCCCGGGTTTCCTTTTCTCTTGCGGATCATTTGTTTGTCGCCGCAGCACGCCTTGTCCCCTGTCCCCGATTTTTTTCCTGTTTCTTTGGCTGGGATTTTCGTTTTGGTTTTTTTTTTTTATGTTTGCTTTTTTCCTTGTATTTTGGGTGGTTTTTTTGGGTTTAGCTTTAAATTTGGTTTTTTTGGGCAAAAACCCCCCGGGTTTTAACCCCCCTGCTGCTGTCTCATCTTGCTTTTGGGGCCAACCCACCCCTCCTAACAAACATTATCATTAAGTTACCAACACTTCTCTTACTGGCTAAACACTAAATTCCTAAAGGTTAAGATTATGTTAGGGATATAGTATGGGCTTGCATGGTATGTAAATGTATACAATCTTTTTGCGTCCACCTCTTTAAAGTTAGGGCCAATAAGACTTACATCAATGTATGCAGGAGTTGTCGCCTCCTACTCGGTTCTTCGGCCAGTCTCTTGTCTCCACCCCACAGCTGCTACTGTAGCATAGAACTGACACTAATATTAAAGTATCATTTTCACAATTACAGAGAGTTAGAAAACTTATTACAGCAGAGATCCAATAGAAATATAAGATACTTATTAGCCCCCTAGCTTAAATGCTTTGCCCTGTTGTCTGGTGTTGAGGACATGAAAATGTGCAGAAAAGAAATGTGTGGTGAGTTTATGTGTTTATGGCAAGTTGTAGCTGTGGAAGATAACACACTAATGAAATGTCCACATTTATAGTCAGTAAACAGACAATTACACTGAGTTTATGTTTAGTTTTTTGTTGTCGTTTACCTCACCGATTCGACCTTATCTATGATGTTTTCTGATTCACTTCGCATCTTTTACAGGGTCATTACACTGAACTTAATGAGACCATCTATTGCCATTGAGGCCATTGCCACAGTGAGGATAACTAGGAGTAAAGGCTGTCTGCCTAAACCACTGTTTGATTAAAGCGGCATCATTTCTAGAAGGGGTTACTTAAAAAAATCTGACCTCAAGTCTCATTCTTCTCTTATACAACAGAGTATGTACACTTATCACAGTTATTAGAAAAGTAATAACTTTCTTTTTGTTTTAGTTGGTCAGACTGTTCAGCTCAGTGATGGCAGTTGACTGCATATTTGTGCATGCATGATCAGGATGCCTCTCTTGTCTTATGTTCTTCTGATATCATAGATACAGTATCTCCAATCACAGTGCACATCATGGACTAACAAGTAAATAGGAACTCACAAGCAGATACAATGACACAAACCAACTCCCAAAAGCATCCATGGCTACACAAATGCACACAGGGGGACACACATGCGCATGCTCATAGCCTAATGAGAGATTTTCTGACCTTTCTTCATGTACCTCTGGAGAATATTGATGAATCCCCTTTTAAAAATAACTCTCGCCTTGTAGGGTCATTAAATGATTTACAGTTATTTCACCAACACATAATTATTACATTTATTATGTTGGACTTTACAGGGTTGGGCTAATGTGGTAGGAGGTGGACCTTTTAACATACAATAGAGCCAATTAAAAGGGTATTTCTTTCTTTACAATTTACTAATGCTCAGAAGTTAACATCATAGGAAAGAGTTTACAGCTTTCAGAGTGGTGCATTAGCCACTTTAAAACTAAATCGGTAGCATGTACGGTGGATTGTCTGATTAGTAAAAGAAAACCTATTAGAGGAGAAGGAGAGACCATAAAGTTTTAGTGTGGGCTTGGGCTAATCATATTTAACTTTGCCATAATATTTAATTTTAAAACTCTGGTCCTGAATTTCAACCATTTCTAATTGTAGGATTTGCAATGACATTTTTTTGTTTGTTTTATAGTCATACAATCTAAACCTTTTATGAGGAAAACCTTTGTCACAATGAAACGTGAGCGGATGAATTTTGTCCCCTCTCAGATCATTCCTATTGCCCGTGTCAAATCAGATGTAATCTAACATAGTGAGCTAAGTTATCATGGATAATGTCACATTTGGTCTTGTGGCAAAAAGACTAATTGCTACATTCAAATTGCAATGTTATGGAATTATCTTAATCATAGCTATTTCTAACCTGCAAATGTGTGTTACTTGCTCCACTCTGCTACCCATGTCTTTACCAATATTATCAAAGCTTTTGTGTGTTTGAATCCTGCAGTCTGTGTCTGTTTCTAATAATGATATCTTGTCAATTGTTATGCTGCTAAGCTGGTTAAAATGCCATCTGACTATGATTGTGAGCATGGCCCTTCAAACACTCCCAGTGGGTGAGGCGCTTAATGTTCATTTGAGCCCTGCGTTGAGCACTCAGCATTAAAAACTCGACTGAAGCCCAAATGAAGATGATTTAAATTAACTCATTTGAGGAACATTTAATTACCATTGGAGCGTAATTGAATGCATCTCTGAAGTGCTGAGTGATTCCTAATGAAATGAAAAAGACTGGGAAGTTACTGACAAGGCTGAGCACAGATGCTGTTATTCAGGTCCATGCTCAACCTACAGGACCGATTTAAAAAACATCAGAGAAGCATCTATTAATAAATCCGTCACTGCTAAAATATCCTCAAAAGTGCAAAAAAAAAATCAAGCTTATTGACAGGTCTACCGATCCACTAAAGGTAGATTTTAGTTCATTCTTAGGTTGTATTTGAATGATTCCCACAAAAATAAATCACAATAAAGTGCAAAGTTAATTAATGAATTCTAAAAAGTAAGTAGATGTTTAGTGTAAACAGAGATGTCAGCGTAGAAATGGATGAGTTGGGTGGAGTCACCTATATAACATAGAGGAAGGTGACACAATATTTACAAGGCAGGTGTGCTGCTTGTCCAGTAAAAGCCCCTTCCTCTGGACACATGTTGTTAAGCAGAGGCTACTATTGGCCCCACCATTATAACTTGCATATTTCATGGCTTTTGGAAATTCCCACATGACAACATCCTCACACCTGCACCATCCATTACAGGGGATCTCATTCTCCCTCTGCTCTCTAAGTGTGTATTTGTGCATGTGTTTAAGAGAAAGAGAGAGATGGTGAGTGAATGGAAGTAAATATGTGTCAGTCTTTACGAGAAGCTGCAGCTGCCCCCCCTTATTGCTCTCTCAAAGTCTGAAAGGCCTCAAGGCAAAATATGCCAAACAAATCCACCTTTTAGCTTCTTGTAGGTTTGAAGCAAACTGTCAAAACAAAATACAGATATAATATTTATAACAAAAAAACTGTTCTGTTGTTTCCCCACTTTATGTGTCATCTTCTGTCTCTGTCGAGCTTTTCTGAGGGAGAGTAGCAGGGTGTTGTTTGTCAAAGTCTATTTTGTGTTAGTAACGGGGCTTCAACATAAAGCAAGCGGAAGCTAGTTGGTTAAATGCTGGTAACGCTGTTATAAGGTTAAATCTAGAGTATACAAGCCTGCAGTCTGTATGATGAGAGCATTTCCTCCAGAACAATGAGTCTCCGAGCTTGTCTGACAGAGAGACAGACACAACGGGAGATAGAGAGAGAGAGAGAATGAGAGAGAGAAAAACAGAAAGAGAGAGAGATCATCATTGCATCTAAACTGCTTGGCAACTAACCAATTGCTAACATAGCACATGATGATACATGATGAGTCAATTTAGTGATTTCAGAATATACAGTGTGGCTCAAACGTTTGGGCACCCCAGGTAAAAATTTGTATTAATCTGCAGAAAGTAGCCAAGAAAAGATGGAAAAATTTCCAAAAGGCAAATGACAGATTAGACATTCGTATAATATGTCACAAAAAGTTAGATTTTATTTCCATCATTTAAACTTTCAAAACAACAGAAAACAAATAAATGGCGTCTGCAAATGTTTGGGCACCCAGCAGAGTATATAGTATCTTCTAAGCAGTTGTCTAGAAAACTAAAACTGAAAATAGTTGACGCTCACAAAGCAGGAGAAGGCTATAAGAAGATATCAAAGCGTTTTCAGATGCCAGTATCCTCTGTCCGGAATGTAATTAAGAAATGGCAGTCATCATCACGAACAGAGGAAGCTAAAGCAAGATCTGGAAGACCAAGAAAAATATCAGACAGAATAGCTCGCAGGAGGGTGAAAAAAGTGAGTCAAAACTCAAGTTTGACTGCACGATCCATCCAGAAAGACCTGGCAAACACTGGAGTTGTGGTACACCATTCCACTATGAAGAGATACTCGTAAAAATATGTTCTTCATGGATGAGTCATCAGAAGAAAACCTCTTCTACGTCCTCACCACAAAAATCAGCGTTTGACGTTTGCAAATGAACATATAGACAAGCCTGATGCATTGTAGGAACAAGTTCTGTGGACCAATGAGGTTAAAATAGAACTTTTTGGCCAGAATGACCAAAGGTACGTTTGGAGAAGAAAGGGCACAGAATTTAATGAAAAGAACCTCTGTCCAGCTGTCAAGCATTGGGGGTGGATCAATCATGCTTTGGGGTTGTATTGCAGCCAGTGGCACCGGGAACATTTCACTAGTTAAAGGAAAAATGGATTCAATAAGATTTCAGCAAATTTTGGACGCTAACTTGATGCCATCTGTGAAAAAGCTGAAGTTAAAGAGAGTATGGCTTCTACAAATTGATAATGATCCTAAACACACCTCAAAATCCACGGTGGATTACATCAAGAGGCGTAAACTGAAGGTTTTGCCATGGCCTTCACAATCTCCTGACCTCAACACAATTGAAAATCTATGGATAGACCTTAAAAGAGCAATGCGTGACAGAAAGCCCAGAAATCCCAAAGAACTGGAAGACTTTTGGAAGGAAGAATGGGAGAAGATACCTCAAACAAGAATTGAAAGACTCTTGGCTGGTTAAAAGAAGCATTTCCAAGCTGTGATACTTGCCAAAGGGGGCAGTACAAGATATTAACTCTGCAGGGTGGCAAAACTTTTGCAGATGCCATTTGGAAATAAAATCTAACTTTTTGTAACATATTATACGAATGTCTTATCTGTCATTTGATGCCTTTTGGAGAATTTTCCATCTTTTCTTGGCTTCTTTCTGCAGATTAATACAAATTTTTACCTGGGGTGCCCAAACGTTTGAGTCCCACTGTATTGATACCCTTTACTTTTCGCGAGCATGGCTGTACACACACTCACACACACACACACACACACACACACCACACACACACACACACACACACACATACACACACAAACACACACATTTGATTAGATTACTTTATCAAGACCTGACTGGAACTAAGCAACCACACACATACACACACACACACTGTGCATGCAAACAGCATGCCCAGGAGGCATCCTCACCAGATGCCCGAACCACCTCAACTGGCTCCTTTTGACGCAAAGGAGCCCCGGCTTTACTCCGAGCTCCCCACGGATGACTGTGCTTCTCATCCTATCTCGTAGGGAGACGCCAGCCACCCTCCTAAGGAAACCCATTTTGGCCGGTTGTACCCTGGATCTTGTTCTTTCATCATGACCCAGCCTTCATGACCATAGGTTAGGGTAGGAACAAAAACTGACCGGTAAATCAAAAGCTTTTCTGGCTCAGCTCTCTTTTCGTCACAACGGTGCAATAAATTGAATGTAATATCGCACCCACTGCGCTGATTCTCCGACCGATCTCCCACTCCATTGTCCCTTCACTCGTGAACAAGTCCCCAAGGTATTTAAACTCCTTCACTTGGGGTAAGGACTCATTCCATACCTGAAGAAGGCACTCCATTGGTTTCCTGCTGAGAACCATGGCCTCAAATTTAGAGGGGCTGATCCTCATCCCAGCCGCTTCACACTCAGCTGTGAACCGATTCAGTGAATGCTGAACGTCACAAGCCGATGATGCCATCAGGATCACATCATCTGCAAAAATCAGAGATGAGATCCCCAGCCCACCAAACTGCAACCCCTTCCCACCCCGACTATGCCTTGATGTCCTGTCCAGAAATACTACAAACAGGATTGGTGACAAAGCGCAGCCCTGGCGGAGACCAACCCTCACCTGGAACGAGTCTGACTTACTACCGAGAACCCGGACACAGCTCTTGTTTTGAGAAGGGACCCCCTCACCCCATACTCCCGCAGCACCTCCCACAGTATCTCCCGGGGGACCTGGTCATACGCTTTCTCCAGATCCACAAAACACATGTAGACCTGTTAGGCATACTCACAGGCTCCCTTTAGGATCCTTGCGAGAGCGAAGATCTGATGCGAGAGCGAAGATCTGATCCCTTGTTTGTGTCATACGAGGGGATTGAAAACATCTACCCATTAATGTAAATTTGCATGCTTGCCAGCCAATAATTGACAAATTGTCACATACAATTGTGAAGTAATTCCAACAAAAATTGTTAACATGTTGCATCACATGTAACAGGTATTGCTTCAATAGAGCTATGACAGATATTCAACTTCTTATCAGCACAGACACATGCATCCATACCTTGACCCTACACACACACACACGCATGCACGCACGCACAACAACCCACACACACGCACGCACACACGTGCATGCACGTGCGCACGCACACACACATACATATATAAATGGGCAAACACAAAAGTATACTATGCATGCATACTACATGAATTAGCTTAATTCTCAAGACAGACATCACATGGTTGTTTTACATTCAGACCACTCAGACCAGTTAAAAAGTCAAATGACCATCTGTTCTGTATGCACTTATCATGGAGACATAGGGACTAAATTAGTTAATAAAAGCTCATAATCTTAATTGTAGTACGTGACTCCAAAGTTCTGGCGTTGGAGTGCACACGGACAATGAAACCCAGTAGTCAGAGCACATCCTCTAACCAGGCTGACATTCCAAACAGCAATTACAGCACCGGGCCCACCAATCCAGACCAAAACACCTACTCGCAAAAACAATGTGCATCACTGTTTGCTCACAAGGGCAACCCTCTTTGGAACCTCTTCATTCCTCTCTCCCCTCTCCTCCACAGCTCCTGATCCAATCTGGTTATTAATCTTAACTCGTTCATTAGAAGAATTCTCAGTCATCGCATGTTCTCACATTAATGTAATGGCCATGACAGCAGGTCAGGTCCTGGCAGTGTGTTTGCTGTCAGAGAAGACACATCGCAATTGATTTAAGTTTCAAATTTCTTTGTTTTCAAATTTACTCTAAGATGATTTACCATCCATCCATCACATTTGCCCGATTGTTTTTGTTTGCTTTTGGTTTAGTAAGTCCTTACATAAATAACAGAAGGACATGTGTCATAAAAGTATTTGTCAGCGGTTGTACTTGTTGTAAGTATTACACCTGTCTGTACCAGTATAGTGAATATTGAAACATTTGGTTTAAAAGTGTGAGGTGGGGTGTAATCTAAGGTGAAGAGACATAGCATTATACCTGATTTGTCAAAACAAAATCTATTTGTCAGCTCATACTTGGACAATTACATACAATTCCCAGACATGTTATATTTTCTCAACTTCTGTAAGACATCAAATTAAACGAAGTCCGTGCTGTCCAGTTGTGTGTATTATATGTGCATAGCCATTATTCACACCATGTAATTATGTGTTAATGACATGCGCCTCAATTTTGTGAGAAAAATCTGGTTTGTAATTCAGTGTGAGAGAAAATGTCCCAGATGTGATGGAAATAACATTAGTCCTACTGAAGTGTATATATATGTTTTTATACCTTTTCTCTGAAAAGAGTGCATGATGACCAGACACAGTGCTGCTGGTAGCCATTTCTAATATCCGCTAATTACACTGGTACTAGATTTTTTCCAAATTAACAAATACGTCACACACAAAGCCCTCAGATTATGTAACAGCTCCTACAATTGTATTTAGGGTGATGATGTTGAGATAATGGGACTGATTACTATTACAAGGCCATGTGTAGGCCACCAATCAATGAGTAAAATGATTGGCAAGTGCTCGGCCACAAACAAAGTGAAAAATGCAATAAAGCAAGCATTTATCATACTCTTCAAATTGCATTGCATCACAAATTGATGGAAGAAGTTGTGTTTGTTGGATGCTGCTTTTTAAACCATCTGCACCAAAGCTAGCTGCTGGGCCGTGCAAGAACCAAGTCTTGTGCAACGCTCCCTCAAAAGAACATTTGTTCACCATCTGTGACTGCTGCTCCCACTCCATGCAGAGTGGAAGCAAAGAGGCAGTTCTGCAAACTTTTTTTTTAACCTTCTCCCTCCCACAAAAAAATACAAAATGAAACCATATATTAACTATCTATGACAGTAAATCTCCAACCCTCTCTGGGATCATGAAAACATAATCACTGCATAAATTAAACCCCCTTTTTATCACCAAGACCCCTGGCCAGTACAGTGTGTTTTGATGACAGCTTTGTGTTTCCTGTTGCACCCCATTCAGGCTGCAGCTGGCTGTTAAATGTATTAGTCCAGGCTGGAAATATTGCAAGGGTGCCAGGTCGACTCACATGTCCACACACAAACTTCAGCTAGAGAATGGCAGGAGAATGGATCCATTAGAGTCCATTGCATTTTATTTAATATAAGTGTTTGAGATTAAATGTCCAATGGAGTACAGTATAGATTTCACATGCTTCACTGCAGGAGTTTGCAACATTGTGCACAATAGGACACAGTAGGTTTTAATTCTCTTGATATTATATTCTAAAGCATTTTCAATATAAGGCTCCATTTAACTTCCTCGCAACATATTTTACCGATGCTAAAAAAAAAGGGCACAGTAGAGGAGAGTTGGATGTTAGATATGGACATTTTATCAACGTGAATAGTTAGCCAGAACTTAGGCCTGCAACTCATGCCAGAGGACGGGATTGTGACTCAGACTTTGGTGACGTTGCAGCTACATCAACATAGAGAGTGAATACAGCCAGGCCTCTTCTCTGTTAGCTTTCTCTCTTTCAGCACACTCACATTCACATATGTCCAATCTACACTGTTTCATTGTCCAGCGCTGTGGGATCTCTCGGCTCGTTCATTTCTCTCCTATTTTGTTTGGTTAAGCGGGGGCCAGAGGTTTGGCTTTATCTATGTAGGTGGAGTTCTGGAAATCTGTCTGGTTTAAACTGCCTAGTGACAGTTTGCTCAACTCCAATCGGAGGCTGTGCTGGGATTGAACACATGACTTAGCCTGTTAGTATACTGTACATGCTAGTTTAGCTTAAACGTATGATCATCTGTTAGCACTAAACTACTGGAATACCAAGGGGAATATATGTATCCGGTGTTTTGTCCTGTGGATTGTTTAAGGATTTGACTTTTTAATTGCAAAGCCCACATCTAATATCCGTCAAGCATATATACATATGGCAACTAATTTAGCAAAGCAAATAACCAAAGTTCAGTCATATTTCAATTTATTGAGTCTTTGATAGTGTGAGTTTAGTTACATTGTATGTTTTGTAACTTCTTAATTTGAAGTTGTAAACTTGGTTGTGTGAAAGTGTGAAACCTTTAATTCCTTTGTAATTTAATTTTCCATAATTTCTTTCCATTGCTCTTGTGGATAATAAGATCAATTACCCATGGCTGAAACTAAGTCACCCTTTGTCAATCAGAGTTTGCTAAAGGAGAAGTTGGGGGCACTAAAATGAAGGCTATGGTCCCTTTTTCATTGTCAGGACTAAAGGTCTTCACAGATTGAGAAATCTGGATTTATCTGAAACAGACCATTGGAAAACCTCCCTGCACCAATCCAAAGGAACCCAAATGGAGAACCCCAACAATCCTGACAGCAGCATGATGGATCACCAATAAATGAGGAGCTACAGTCAGAGTAGAACTACATGAACATTCTTACCTAAAAGTAACTCTTTCCCCTAAAATGATTTTTGCAAAGCTTATTATCAGAGCTGATAATGACACATGTTGACGCAGAACAAAGAAGATTGGTAACCAATTAGACCAAACCAATTAGACTAATTATAATTTGGACCTGGTACTCAGGTCTTTGGTCAGGTTTTGGTCACTAGAAACTGGTTGGACCTGTGAAGACCTCTAGCTCCACTAGGCATCCATTTCATATCTGGCATTTAACAGCTGTGCAGACAAGATGGACTATATCATGTCCATGCAGTAATTAAGCTAAGTAAGAGTTGATCCTGGTATTAAATACCGTAATAACCTGCTGTTTTGCACTTTAAATCATCCACATTCAAATGGTATGAACTTATGAGTTCATAAACATACTGAGAAGTGACTGACATGTACTGTATATATTATGTCATGTGGAGCCATGTGGAGTTTTGCTTAAGAGCAGGGTTACAGTCGCAGGCGGCAAAGTCTGAAATGTTGGCCACTGGAGCTTGGTTAGGAAAGGAAATCCGGTTTAATGAGAGGTCAAAGGTCATGGTTGGTGAAGTACCATGCCTGGGGACTACATGTTAAACACAAAAAGAGGGACAGGACAATGTCTGATGTGATCAACAATGGTGGCCTAATTAGAACAAACACAGACGCCAGGAACCAACCATATCTCCGAAGTGCAAAAGGAACAAAGAGAATATACTAGCTGTTATTGTTTTGAAATAAACTTATTTCCTTTTCCATTTCCATTATTATTTCATTTCCAGTTAGTGCTGCAGTCTTCACCACCAACAAGGATTTACCGTCTGGAGTATAATTTAGAGAGGCTTCTTGAGGAAACAGCCTCCTCAGGGGGAAAGACAATTAGTCCTTCAACAAACAGCACGGATCAGTCGCTTTAATTAAACACCCTCCCCCATTATTGCCTCATCTTTCTTCCCTTCCATCTCCTCCCCTCCCTTTCATCTCTACTTTTTCTTCTCTTTTTATGTGGAGTCTGGATTTTAATCCTAGGCCAGATGACACCCTAATAATTTGTTGTGCGGCTTGGTGAGCTCCTAACCAGTGGATTAGATGGAGATTGGTCGATGGGGTAGTTTGTGGAGTTAGCGCTAAAAGGATTTACGCTCTACTGAGTATATCAAAGGCAGAGTCCTGTGCTAAGCACTGTGCACTTCACCAAATTAAAAAGTGACCCACAGGTGGGCTCTCTGAACTATTTGTGCCGATCGGCCATGACGCTAATTGCTTTCTAACTCTGTTACGAGTGCCATCAAATTACACTCGTCAATTAGAGTGAAGAGGGGTGTATTGAAGGTCTGAGAGCTTATCCCAGTGATCACTGCTGTGTGCTTTACTTCTGTTATTATTGCACACTGGGCAGTCAGATAGACAGACAGAGTCAGAAACAGCTCTCTCTCTGGAGTAAGTTTGTCTGTTTTTCTAAGTTCAGCAATTTTCCTTTAAAAGCTATTGTAATGTTATGCACAGGTTTTGTCATCTTTTTATTACAATGTAGGCCAATTAGGAACAGCCCTTCTAAGCAATATTTTCACAAGTTCAGATAAATACTGAATAGAGGTCATGCTCTACTATTCATTGCATATTGTCGAAGATCAGAAGGATGATAAAGAGGGTGAGATGCAAACAGGCAGCAACGAAAAAAGCCTAGAAAGTAGGTGAAGTACAGTCGCAGAGAAAACAAAACTGAAACACCACAGGAAACTATTCAACTCATCCTTTGTGTGGGAATGTGCTCAATGTCGTGTGTGTGTGTGTGTGTGTGTGTGTATGTGCGAGAGCGCATGCATTTTCTTCAATATGATGTGGTAAAGCAGTAAGAGGAAGGCAGGATATGATGCCACATGTTCATATATATATATACATATATATATATATATATATCCTATGATTTTGGGGAACCCCACTGTTGTCTTTAAGACACTGCAATATTTCCTGTGCTGGTGTAACTGGGTGTCATTTGTGGGCAGGAGTCCCAGAAAAAAAGTTTCGATGCTTTTGATTGTACAGCATTTACTCATTTGACGTGCCCATGAGCAAGACATTGAACCTCACTGTACTAGCTCTGGGACTTTTGCTTCTGAGAAACTTACTCTGCAATCCCATGGAGTTGCAAAGCTGCAAAATCAAAAGATGAATTTCCAAATAAACTTCAAAATCTAAAATCGGCTCTTATCGAGACATCTTATGTTTTCCAATTGCTGTAATGATGTTTGGTACGTGTGCTGTATCTTCTTGTAAGTTTTGCTGATCTGACATAAAGACTTTCAGGGAAGTTTTTTTGTAGCTCAGTGAACCCATAACCTCAGTTTAGTGAGTGACATGAGCTGGGTCGACGGAAGGAGGTGTGACATCTGTACATGATGCTTTACTGGCAGCGCAGGGCGTACCATTCCTGGAAGAGCAAAAAAATAATGGGGGAAGAGAACAAAGAAATAACTTACTTCCTGTAAGCACACCTGTAGCAGGAGGTGAGCGAGTCGAGTGGCATGGCCAGGGTAGTAATTCTACTTGTCTCTACCCCCTGTGGACAGAAATCCACCCAGACAGCCTTCAGCAGGGAATGGCAACACGTTGGAAATACAAATACATAGATATATCATAGATGGGGTGACTAATAAAGTTAAATCAAGTCCTTCTTATTGATATTCTCAAATTTACTATGTTGTAGAATTTGGCCAGGGAACTACCCCCTCTCAGTTTTTTTCAGTTTCACTCCAGCAAGGCGTATGCACAACAGCTGTTTCTCTCTGCTGCTTCTCTGTGCTGCTTTCAAGTGTTGAGATTTTCATTTACTTGACTGCTTCAGGGCACCACACCTCAAATGTGTGGCATACCGCCTGTCTGGCATAGCGGGTCTTAAATAAACAAAGGGTCTCTGTTATACACCATGAAACACTAGTGAAAGAGAGAGAGAGAGAAGGGGGGAAGAAATCAATTTGTCGCCTGAATTAGCGGATTACTTGATGTAACATTCATGTCAAGTCAAATTTATTTATAAAGGCCAATATCACAAATTTGACTGAAGGGGCTTTACAATCTGTGCAGCAAATGACACTGTTAGCTTGACAGTGTTAGGGAGTAACGGAATACATGTACCGGCGTTACGTATTCAGAATACAAATTATGAGCAACTGTATTTCATAATCGTGTGACGGTTCTTTTCCCTGTTGTTCTTTTCCTAACCACATAACCGTCCCGTCCCGCGTGTGGTGGTCCGTTGTGTTGCTGTCACCGGCGTGTAGCATTTAATTTCCCCGTTGTTGCATCCCCTAGAGAAGCCCAGTGTCATGGCAGTTGTCGCCGGCGTGTGGCGCTTTATTTCCTCGCTGTTCCGTCCCCCAGAGACCACGGATCGTGTCCCGGCAGCCATTACTCCTGGTGACCACCAGGAAATAAGCAACAAAAGTGTGTCCTTGTTGACAAATCAATAGATTAAAAAAATGTGACCATTTTTCGAACTGCCGTGAGACCAGGCTGGATAGACGTAGAGATGGCACACAGAGCCAAGGCAGAAATGCCTTTCTATTTTGGAAATTCAAACATCATTTCACATTAAAGAAAGAAAAGGGAGAACAAAACATAACTGTGCAGTGCAACCTTTGCTTGCCAGCAACCAACCTCCTTTCAGCATCTAAATGACTCCACCTCCAACCTGAAGCATCTTAAAGATAGTTGTTTTTCTTTTTTTAAATTAGCCAAGGGTAGTTGTCTGCTGTACTTTTACTGTTCACCTTGCTATTTTATAGTTGTATCAGATAGCTACCTGCTTAGTTGACATGCAACTTTACATTTACTGGCCCAAGAGCAGTTGAAAGACTGACTATCCCCGTTTGACATGCTATCGTTAGCTAGAATTAGCTTGTGGTAGCAAGACTGCGGTTAGATTTTTGAAGTAGGCTATGCAGTTCAGGACTACGGATACAAAAAAAGTATCTGCCAGTTCATGTACGCATTCAGCTAGTTGGAACAGGAGAATACACCAGAATAGGCATGTTTAGTAAGCAGTATTTAAAGGTTGCATTCTTAAACTTATAAAGTACAATTCAGTGTGGAAGTAATCCAAGTATTCAGAATACGTTACTCAGATTGAGTATGATGGAATATGTTACAAATTACATTTTTGGGCATGTATTCTGTATTGTAATACGTTTTGAAAGTATCCTTACCAACACTGTAGCTAGGTGCAGGAGCTGGAGATGTAAGTGTAGGCGGCCAGCCTCTGCCAAAAGAGGAGGAATACGGTTTAATGACGTTTTTCAAATAGCTTGCCCAACACTACAGGTGTATGCTAACACAAGCTTTTCATTCTGAAAACTTGAAACTATTTTATTCTGCAACAGTGGTTGTTTAATACAAACAAAAAACCTTTTAAAAACAAAACGGGGAAATTACTGTAAATAGCTTTCTATAAAACATGGCTTTTGGACATGCCTTTATTTGAAGGAGATTACAATACTAACAGGTATTTAACTTGGCCACTTAAATATATCATCTAATAAAGACAATGCAACAGCAGCTTACTTTTTTTTCCTGACATTTACAGGAGCTTCTCAAATCGCTAGTTTAACGACTTGACAGTTTGCAGGATGAAAGGTTGAGTGTTCTCACATAAGATATGACAGACATTGATGAGTCATGCTGTTATCTTGAAATGTAAGAAAAGGCCAGCAAGAAAAAGGATTTGTGGTTGTGTTTTTGCACATAATGTACATAATTGCAAAATGTGTGTGTGTGTGTTTGTGAGTGTGTGTGTGTGTGTGTGTGTGTGTGTGTGTGTGTGTGTGTGTGTGTGTGTGTGTGTGTGTGTGTGTGTGTGTGTTACAATGCTACCAAACAGATGTTTCACAGTCTGCACCTCCACGTGCAGCGGCACGTCCTAGTCTGGGATTGCTGCCAAGACATGAAGACTCTGTGTTAACCCATTATGATCTGGATACACTAAGGGGAGGGATACATCCAATAACTCTTCTATTAGAACGGGTCAGTTGAATGATATTTTCAGTGGGAATAAGGTTAATTTTACAGTAACCCGTGAATCTACTGAGCTGATGTTTTTTTTGCTTTCTGCAGCTGTTGACAAGAATTTGCCTCCACTCTAGTATTCATGAAGACAATGAGGGATTTGTGCAAGTTGCATACAAAAACAACAATGTGCAGTGAACAGCATTCATACATATGGAGTTGCCCACTATTGACCATGCTCCTGTTAAAGATTGTAATAGGTTGAGGTGTTAACATTAAGGGGCGGCTGTGGCTTAGTGGTAGAGCGGTTGCCTGCCAATCGGAAGGTTGGTGGTTCGATCCCCGCCCCTGCAGTCATTGTCGAAGTGTCCTTGGGCAAGATACGCGCATCGGAGTGTGAATGTGTGTGAATGTTTATCTGATGAGCAGGTGGTACCTTGTACGGCAGCCCCGGTCACAGCGTATGAATGTGTGTGAATGGTGAATGTTTCCTGTAGATGTAAAAGCACTTTGAGCAGTTGTTAAGACTGGAAAAGCGCTGTATAAATACAGCACATTTACATTTACATTAAGAATTGATAATCTAGTGTTATTATTGCAATCAAGGAAGTAGAAGTAGAAATCAGGTCAGGTTTTCTGTGGTTAGGCAGCTTGGTGCTATGGATTTCAGGCCACAATGGCATCTTACTTTGGGGTGCACATACTCATTTTAATCATCATTTAGTTGAAAAGCATCCATTGTCCACTGCAGATCATTGTAGTCCAGCTAAAAGGAGACATCATCTGCATACAGTAGAGCTACCATTCTCCAGATATGTTATGCCATGTGTTTTGATATCTCGTTTATATTTTCTTTCATCCTGCTAAAAACAACCTTAATGATGTTCTACCTTCCTATGTTGAGTCAACAACTACTCTTAAAGTCATCCTCCAAACGCCTAGACTCAGTGACAGTCTCTCTGGCTGTGGTGGAAATAGAACTGTGACCCTTTGTTGCACATTTTCAATTAATGTCAACATGGATAGTTGAATGATATAAAACAGAATGGCAGATACAAATAAAACCTCTGGTTTGCTCATAGGGAAATGCATTTCAAACAGTAAAGGTTTAATGGTAAGATGCCACATTGAAAATGGGTGAATAGACACATGACAGAGCAGGCAGATGGATGATCAGATGAATGTCTGATTGCCTCTCTCAAAGTGTATGCATCTATTAGGTGACTAGGGACCTCGCTGATTAATATTTGGTCATCTATAAGCATATTGGTTAGGTTGGCTGTTGAGAGAAGCCATGGGTTGTTTTTAGTCTTGCTTTTTCCCCAAATCTACAAACCATTTCCCCTTCCATTTTTAAAGGGAGAAGAAGCTGGTGCTTATTAACATTAACATACTTAATAAACAAAGAAGTCTAAAGTAAAACAAAAACAAAGAGGTCCCAGGCATTTAAAACAAGTCAATGCTGACACTTTATGCAGCTGCTATTCTGTTGGTAGGTAGACAAGTGATTTCATTTACTCCTACATTGCAAGAAAAACATGGCCAGGGAAATGAAAACATTATACAGAGGCCGAGGATGTGAATTGGACGTTAGACAAAAGTAAGTTCTGATTTACAAGCATGTGCATTAAATTTGCAGCCAGCCGTGCTACACACCACAGGGACACATTCATCTCACACTTACACCTGCTGCCAAGCAGAAACAGCAAAACAAAAAAGGAGGACAGAAATATGGCACAGAAAAGATAGTTGGGAAAGAATATTTGATTTTCACAGCAGTGAAACAGTGAAAATTGGAGTAACATGTTTGCCTTTCTAAAATCAAGTGTAAAAAGTTTATTTTTTCTTTGTAGAGTCCAAAACATTACACTATAACAATCATACATACTAGTCTTTCAACCTTGCACCCGAAAAACTTTACTTATGTAGTTTACTTATGTACAGTTAGATTCACAATTCACAAACAGTTTCAAAACCTCCAGACTTCAAACAATAAATTTCTCTAAAAGGTTCACTGCGGTGAGAGATCAGTCCTAGTCAAAGTTAAGTAAACACCTTGTCTGTCTTAAAGAAAACCTACTCCTTGTTCATCATCTTCTGCCTACCCGGAGAGAAGTGTTTCTAATTGAAGAAGACATGATGTTTGTCCTCACGATTTGGGATGAGGCCAAATGCTGAGCATCAGGGGGAAGGGCCCCTCCAGGCTATAGAGGTTCTAAGATTACTTCCCTCTGTTAGCTTACATCTTCATAGCTTTGGAGCCCTCCCCAACCTCCCCTCTTTTCTTTCTCTCTCTCTACATGAGGCCAATTTGTTGTGGCAGACGTGCGTCTCAAGGTCCAGATCTTGTTACACAAATGTAGTTTTTGCTAGAGGATTTTGGACCTGGTCCAGACCAGATAGACGAGGCAACGTGTATCTCTAAGGACTGAGGCAGAGAAGACACGATATGGGCTGTTATGTTTGATGAGATTTAATAGGAGCGCTTTGTGTGGTGAACAAACAGCATAATCTGTAGGCTATAATGTTACAAATCACTTACTAAGTGCCATCTGAAGAACATTATTCCATTGTGTTCCACTTCATAGATCAAATAATCCCAAAAACTGATAATTATTCACAAAATTAAACATTTATACAAAGCATTAATATTGTCAATCTAAATGAATAGTTATGCATGTTGTCATTTTAGCTGCTGTTCATTTCAACTCTTTTCAGGACATCCTGGGGTGCTCTTTTGCCACATAGTCAGGCTCATCCCACCAAGACAACAGAACTAGGATTAACTAAGAGAATAACTTTCCTTTCCTGGATGAAATCCTGCTGCAATCTTTAACAGGGGAAGCAGTAGCCACTGGTTTTGTGCTCAAGAGGAAGAGAGGCTTCTGTGGTTTACACAGCACTGCTTTTATCTCCCCTTTTGTTATCATAGGGATTGGTTGGGTGATGAGGTTAAGCTAGGGTTGAAGTGTTGAACAGGGATGTCCGGCAGTGATAACCATCTCTAGACCAAACATTGCAAGTTTGATGATGGTACTGAAGCCATTACAGATGAGAAAACATTCTGTTCATGTAGGCTACACCAGGTTCTGACCTGCATTTCCATAATAATAGTAAAGATTTAAATGCACAAAAATATAATACTGCATTATGGCAATGTTCTAAATTGGGGGCGTAACCTATATTACACAAACAGTATTACCTTTGCCAAGTTATGCACTAGAGTATATCATTTTGAAAGACAATCAAATAATAAAGATAAAGTGAATAAAAGTGAATATTGAGACAATGCGGTTTATCTAGATGGCTTGTCTTACTAGACCGGTGCCATCATGTATAGATAAACTGCCATGGTGTTACTATGAGGAGGATAAAATGGAACACATAGTGTGACGGTGTAGGGAATTGAGGACCAAAACGCAGAGACAGGCAGGCAGGCAGGAGACAGTTTCAACGAGGGTTTATTAACAAAAAAGGTCCTAGAAAACATAGGATCAATAAATGCAAGACAAAGTCCAAAATACAAATCCAATAGGTCCAAGGAAAAAAGAACACCAAAAACAAGAAGACATGCACTGAAAAGACAGATCACAGGAAACATACAAAGCAAACATAGAACACACTGACTGGAACCAACAAAACAATCTGACAAGAGACGAAGGGAACACAGAAGTTAAATACAGGAGGTAACGAGCAACAGATGATACTCCAGGTGAATCACATCAGGGCGGGGATGACAATCACAAAGGTGGGAAACACAAGGCCGGTAGTAAAACCAGAGACAAGACAGCACAGAAAACCAGACTATCAAAATAAAACAGGAAACAGAACATGCAGACACTCACAAGAGAACACAAGACAGAAACTACAACACAAGACTGGGGAGAACACTAAGACACAAACACGAGGAGACAAGACTGAACCAAAAGTATGCACTATATATTGAGAATGAAGTGTAGTGTACTTTTAATGTTCATACTCTGGTTACAATGGGTCAGTTAAAAAATTGAGTAAAAATCCTGATTGATTTTACCTTTGACTGTTGTTTAACTTAAACAGTAAGTAGTAGTAACTTATTATTTTATTGTAACTATCAGAATTGATTTTTAAAATGTTGCTTTATGTTTTTGTTTACTCAGGTGTCTCTTGAAAATAAGATTTCAATCTCAATAGAACTTACCTAATTAAATAAAAGTTTGGTTTGAAAAATGGTTTTCATGGAAACTTGGACATTGTGCATCCCTCATTCATCTCATACCCATCGGCCAACGGGACTGGTAGATGAAAATATCTACCAGCCAAGCATATTTTTTGCCAAAATCATAAATTTCCTTTTTTGTCACATATACATTTGCTTCAGTACATTTCAGTGCGATAATAAGATTTTGTTTTTTCAAATGAATTGTTTCCGTTTGTGTCTTTGGCATGCTGGCGACACAACAACTACACAATACTACACACAAAACAACTTATCACCATGGCCTCAGCATCATAACGTAGGCAGCCTCTTACAACTCTTTTCTCTACAACCCTCCATTACTCATAGAACTTTCTTTTTGTATGTGCTTCGTCCTCTTTTTTGTCAGAGATTTTTTGCTTCAAAGGTTGTTGTACTTCTTGTAAATATGGCCACATAATCAGTTAATAGCCTAGCTAGCAGCAGATTGGTGGCAAATGATAGTTTAGTTGGAGAATGATGTCCAACACAGTCTCACGGCAGTTCTTGAATGGGTCACTTAGTTTTGAGCTAGTGATTCGTCAACAGGGACATGATTTTCTAATTTATTTCGTGGTCCATTTCACGAGCTGCCATGAGACTGGGCTGAAGCAGCCTGCTCTGGGGGACAACAGTGGCCGCTGGGAAACATTTCGCTATCTCTGGGGGACGCAACAATGGGGAAATGAAACGGCACACGTGGTAGACAGTCACAACAATGGCCGCCGGGACATGATCCTCAGTCTCTTTTGGGGACGCAACAACGGGGAAATGAAACAGAATCAGAAATACTGCCACACGCCGGCAACAACGGAAAGGACCACCACACGTGGGACGTGCTACAACAGCGGGATGGTTTTGGTTAGGAAAAGAACAACGGGAAAAGGAACTGTCACACGCAGGAGACGTTGACAACAACGGGACGGTTGTGGTTAGGAGAAAATTAATGCGAAAAGGAACTGCCACACGCAGGATGCAAATCCTGTCTCCGGGGTGAAAGTCCTGTGTTGTTTGAGCCATCCACCATCTCAACCAACCTCCATACACATATTTTCAATACTTTTCCCTACCGTAATTGTGCTTTTGTTAAAAAGATGCTTCCCATTAAAATACATCAGTTTAAAATTTGTGCTCACCACCACGAAAAACCAACAACAAGAAAATTGTGTCCCTGTACATGGATCAATAGATTAAATAACTTCTCCATTTCACAAACTGCCATGAGACTGGGCTGGTCTATCAGTAATCACTAAAAAAGCTATTTTTTTTGTTTTCATATTGAGGCATCTGGGAAAGGCATGGAGTTCTTTTTTTTCACTCACAAACTGCCATGAGACCGGGCTGTGATGTCCTTTACGGTAAACGGTGGGTAGCCTTAGACACCAATTGGAAAAAATCTACCTGCATTTGGCATAAGGCAGGTATTCATTTTGGATCCTGCTTATACCATAGGCCTCAGTGTCAACGGGACGTCCAGCAGCTAGCTACTACTGCAGTCTCCATTCCTCTCCTACAGAACAGTGGGCTGCAAGCCTGAGAACAGAGGGCAGGGAGAGGCCTTTAGAAAGTAAACAGACACATAATTGAAGCAACAAGGAAGACAGAGGCATCTGAAACATGTGGGCATTATGGGAATGTCAGATTGCATGGACAAAGGCTAACTGTGATGGCTGAAAAGTGTGGAATTGTCCCTTCTTGTTTGGAAAAGATTACATGATTATGACCCAAGTCCTTTTCCCACAGACTTTAGGTAAAGCATTGTGAGCCTGTTTCCCTGACAGGCGTACAGGCAGAGAGTGGGAAGACATATTGATAAATTGGGTGTCCATTGTGAATGAACTTGCTGTCTGAACAGTGATCAGATTAGTCATGCAAACACTTTTTCTTTCACTTATTGGGCTTCTTTAGGCCATATCAAATTCTTTAATGTGAATGCAGCACGTGACCTGACAAAGCAATACATGCAGCGTCCTGTAAGCCATATTTGAAACAGCTGAAGACTGTGCTGGGATGCAGAGTGAAAGAAGCATGAAAGTCTGCTGAAAATGTGAAATATCACTGTCATTAACATAATTATCAGGCTGGACTATAGTTATAATGCTGTTACACTGGCTGACAAGCAGAGGATTTAAGGAGAGCTGTATTTCTCTGCCAGACTCTTAAACATCTCATTTTCCATTAACATGAGACCTAGAGCAGCGTGTGTCACAGAAGGACATAAATCTCCTGTTTCCCTTCCCCCTCCCTGTCCCTGCACAGTTTGGAGGCAGAGAATACAATCCAGCCGGAGAAGTTCTCTGCCTAAACCCTTCAGTGTGCTGCTAAACAAGACAGTAATAGTCACACACTTTGTCAAATAGTATCTGTGTGTTCCCTCTGTTTCAAAAAATGTAGTTCTAATCACACAATCAAAGTCATTCCCAGTCTGTGAATCTCATTCTGTATCTCAAGATGAGGCCCAGATATACAGTACCCCAGTGCTCCTTTCCCATCCCCAGCAAAGCAGTCATTAGCCGCACATCCCCTTATGTAAAGGCTTCAGAAAAGCAGTGATGGATGACTCCCCTCAGTCGTCTCTCCTGTGGCAGAAGGAAGCGTGCAGCTTCACCAAAGACCCTGCTGCCTGCTGTCTGATCTGCTCCAGAGATGATGTGCAATCAGAAAGGAAAGATCCTATTTAAAGCATTATCATGTACTCTTAAAGAGGTATCAGAGACTGGCAAATGATCGTCCAGGGCCTTTTTAATGGGTGTCTAGTTCTGCGCTCTCAAGGGGACACCAAGCACACTGACGAGTTGAAGAAGGAGATTCCTGGGGTACAATTCAAGTTCTGGTCAGAGACCTCCATGTTTCCAATTCTAACACTTAAACTATGTAAAATTCCCCAGTGTCCTAAATGTAATGGATTGGACAAAATTACTATCACAAAAAGTAAAAAAAATTCCAGTTGAGATAGATGACTTGTCTTGTTAAAAAAACCTGGTCTGGATCCCTCTTCCCTTAATAACTACCGCCCTATATCCAACCTCCACTTTCTGTCTAAAACCCTTGAACGTATAGTTGCCCCACAATTACAAACTCATCTCCTTGCCAATAACCAATTTGAACCCTTCCAATCTGGTTTTCGCCCCCTCCACAGCACAGAAACTGCTCTGCTCAAAGTCTTCAACAACCTACTCACTTCTGCTGACACCGGTTCCCTCAACAT
Source organism: Etheostoma spectabile (assembly GCF_008692095.1). NCBI lineage: Eukaryota > Metazoa > Chordata > Actinopteri > Perciformes > Percidae > Etheostoma > Etheostoma spectabile. The sequence continues at coordinate 4,201,688 of NC_045733.1, read as the reverse complement.
CCTTATTCTTCTTGACCTGAGTGCAGCCTTCGATACTGTGAGCCATAACATCCTGCTCACCAGACTCAAAGACCTTGGTATCGAAGGTACTGCACTCACCTGGCTCCGTTCCTACCTTTCTGACAGATCTCATTTCATCTCCCTTCATAACCACATCTCTGCTACTGCCTCAGTCACCCAAGGCGTTCCCCAAGGCTCCGTACTTGGCCCCCTTCTTTTCATCATCTACATCCTCCCCCTTGGTCAGATAAACCGCCATTTCAACCTGAACTTCCACTGTTATGCCGATGACACCCAGATCTACCTCAGCACCTACTCCCCCCACAATCCTCCCCTCTCCCACATCAACTCCTGTCTGTCAGCAATCAAAACCTGGATGCATCACAACTTCCTCAAACTAAACAGCAATAAAACAGAATTCCTCCTCATAGGCTCCAAATCCACTCTCAGCAAAGCCAATAACCCCACTCTCATCATTGACGGCACCATCGTCTCCCCATCTCCCCAGGCCCGCAACCTTGGTGTGATTTTTGATTCAACCCTCTCCCTTGAGCCTCACATCTGTCAAGTCATCAAAACCTCCTTCTTTCACCTTCGAAATATTGCTAAAATCAGACCCTCACTCACTCCCTCTGCTGCCGAAAGACTTATTAATGCCTTCATCTCCTCACGACTTTACTATTGCAACTCACTACTCCTCGGCATCAGCTCAACCTCCATTAAGAGGCTCTAACTGGTTCAGAACTCAGCCGCACGACTCATCACCCGCTCCACATCCTGGCACCACATCACTCCGGTCCTAAAACAGCTACACTGGCTTCCCATTTCTCACCGGATCACATACAAAATCCTGGTCCTCACCTACAAAGCCATACACCACCTTGCCCCGTCATACCTCACTGTCCTCCTCTCCCCCTACCAACCTTCACGGTCCCTCAGATCCACCTCAGCCGGTCTCCTCTATATCCCTAAGTCAAAGCTCCGCAGTTTTGGGGACAGAGCCTTTTCCAGGGCCGCTCCCAGGCTGTGGAACTTCCTCCCCCATGAGATCCGCATCTCTGAGTCCCTCACCATTTTTCAGTCCCGTCTGAAGACCCATCTTTTCTGTTCTGCCTATCCTTAGTTTTAACACTGTTTCTACTCTGTTAAGCGACTTTGAGCTTGGGAAAAGCGTTATACAAATTCAATTTATTATTGTTAGTCATGGATAAGGCAGGGTATTGCTAAAACAATTATGACACTAGTACCATTAAAGTGATACCGATACCAACAGAGTACTTAATTCAATAACCATGATGTGGGTACAAAAAGAATTTTACTGCAGGTATCGTTTAACTTGAGAAGCTTTGATACTACTTGGCATAGTTATGTTAGTCAGTACCTTAAAGGTTTTGACTACCGATACCCAGTGCTAGTCAACTTATTGCCTTGGGGCAATACCAATATGGTGCCTCAGTAAACTTATGTTGACTGTGACTTTTTCTTTCAAAACAACCTAAATATTAAAAGAATTACTTTTGTGATCTACTACCTCTGTGACTAGGATTACTGTCATGGCTAAGGTTAGAAAAAAGATCAGTTACAGTCCATTCTCCTTTGGATGCAAACCGTGCCAGATGTCAAAGTCACAGTTTGTTGACTCAACAATTCCTAAAAGTCCTTTTAGATCTTTAAAGGAGAGTGTACTGTAACTACGTCAAGCTACTTCTGTCTTTCCTGCTGAGAGAGAGCGTCTCTGGTGTGAAATTTCTTATATAAGCTTATCAAAATGTAGTGCTTAGCTTAGCACGTGTCTTTGGGGGCAATTTGTTTTTGAGCCTCCAACAGGATTTAAAAACAAAATTAAATAAAAGCCCTTCTAAAAATCCTGCAAAAGTCTTACATAGAATACTGCTATTTGCAGTCGTCAAAGGGTCTTACAACTTGTGTATTTGCTCAGCATTATATTTTGAAAAAAGGCCCCTTTTAATTGTTTCATTTTTTTTCTTCATTTGAAGTTCCCTCTGATGTAATATTTCATGCATGCACGTAGAATCATGAAACAGAGGTTTCAATCAGACTAAATGTGATCCATCATTGTGAACAATCACATTTGGCAGCTACTTGTCTGTTATGTCTGTTCAGCCACATTATCTGTAAGGGGGGTTGTTTTATTAAACCGCAGTTGTGGGTTTTGGATCAGTTTTCGCATCAATTTTATTTCCCAGCAATACTTTTTGAAAATTGATTTCCACTTGTTAGTTAATTAGTGTATTTACGTTTATTTTTCCAGGCTTCTTGTCATTCTTAAGCTTCATGTGTTCCACATCTTACTGACACACTGACCTACGAATGCAGACACACACACATACACACACACACAATTTGGTCATTAAGCGTATTCTCATTAGTGGTGAATAGGTCTTGATTAGGGGCAAGTTCACACAATCCATCTGATGGCAATCCACAGGGACTGGGGGAGGATAGAGGGAGACAGGAGAGCACCAGCCAGTCAATTAGACAGCCTTTAGAGTTGGATGGTTCTGCTGAGGGGGTCACATTTGGACACTTCTGCCTCCCATCGCAGATTTCTTGCCTCCCACAGGCACACATATCCTTCACTCTTAGAGCATAAGCACCTACACTTCAACAATCCTCTCTGGCACATTCCGTACTGTGGCAGAAAACACACAGTGTACAAGGTCACAGAAGTCAGGAGTCATTAGCTGGCTAAGACACTTGTATGCCCCCAGTAAATTTTATTTGCACAGGTACTACTGGAATATGCTGTAATTTTACAAACTAGAGACCATCAAGTGATTGGATCACACCAGCCTTGATGCAAAATCGGACCAGGGGTGTAAAGTGGGATGGCCAAGACCTCTTCCCTACTGACTACAAACCCTACTAAGGGCTAAAACAAAAACAACCAATAAACACAAAATTTCTCTCTGACACTGACAACACTATGTGGTGTATTTCTTATAACTTAATACTTACCAATTATTTTACACAGTGAGCTAAAAACAATTAAGACACTTTTGATTCATCATAGCTTCACAACAACTTTTCCTATAGTGAATTAAAGTTATTCCATGTCTTAAGTATTTTTTCCTATTGGACTACAGACTAAGAAAAAAACACAAAAGTGGGAAAACATTTAAACAACAGATAAAATAAACACAGTAAAAACTACTGTAAATGGAAGGCAGTGTCCAAACGAATATGAGGTGTTGGTTGAATGGAAACAAGACAGTGATTTAGCAATGCAGTTGAAAGCAGAGGGAAAGGTTTGGAAAATGTGAAGCTGACTCCAGCTTATCCTGAGGTGACTCCAGACTCATTCTTATATGTCTGGACTGGACGTGAGGCTTAGGGCCCAGCCAATACCTATCACCCGACACTGACCCTAGGCTTCAAGCTAAAGGCTACACTCTTTACTAAGAACTTCACAGACGGTCATAAGCAGGCTAGTTTTGGCATTTGCCAACAAGCCGCATGGATGAAGTAAGAGGGGGTCAATAGGGGCACAGGTAGTAGGTATAAGCAAACAGAATAGCATCAATAGATGAACTATAGTGTTAGTTGCATTCAGGTGTTGTTGGCAGTTATGCCACTTGCCATTCAGGACTGCCAACAGTTGACCAGTGTTCTACTAAAGTAAATAAAGAAAGGAAATGTGATACCTGAGATGGAATGGGCAGAACATGAGACATATCAAGCATTGGGCAATCCCAATGAAATGAAGAAAGACGGAGTGGGTGAGTGACTTGAAAAATAGACGTGGACATAGCAGAGAAAAAAAGAGGCAGAGAATGGCCAAATCCCACTGAGAAATCTCCAGACCACTCCATCTCCAGAGGACAATGTTTTCACAATCCTCTAAGTGCCCATTAACTGTCTATTCCCATACCAGCCGTGCTCTGCACCGTGCTGCGGCACGGTGGGATCTGTGGCAGGAGCCGCCCACAGTATTCCAGGGAGGCCAGGCTGAGCTGAGAGCGTAGGGAAGCAGAGAAGGGTAGAAATCTGTGCAGGCCTCTTGGTGTGTGAAGACATGTAGGTCAGTCCTTATGCACACAATGCACAGAGAGAGAGTGAAAGATCTCATAAACAGATGGTGTACCCCAGAACATTTTCCCCTATGCTCTTTTGGTTTTAAACCAGGATGTTAATGCATTCATCATCTGTTTGATGTGCATTTCTATTATTTCTTTCTCTTCAAAAAAGATCAAGGAATAAAAAGGGTTGTTATGGGTGGCAGGGCAAGTTGCCAAAACTATTAACAAGTATTAGTAGCTTATTTACTTGCTGCCATTTCCATCATAGATTACAACATCTGAGGGTTAAAGAGATTGCCCCCCAATTAGGGTCTGATAAGTAATCAATAACTGCATATTCTGCGAGCAGGAAGTAAACGATTGGGCCCCTGGGAAAAACAGTTCAAATTACATTGCTGTTAATGCTGAGAGGGAAGAGAGAAAGACAGAGAAAGAGAGCACAAGGAAAGAAGGGCACATAGATTTAAAGAATTATAGAGTACTGAACTTTACCTGTGCTGCTGTAACTTTTTATTACCAACGTATAACTCAATACCAATAACACAGTAGCAGCATCAACATGTAACATCTAAGAACAATAAAACAAAAAAGGAATATCAACTTTGTAAACACAGTACACAGAACAGCCAAAACATACATACACACATATATTGGGATGTGCAAAATCTTCGTATAAATGAAATAATCATCCATAAATAAAAACTTAAAAGCAGAAGTATACAAGTAAGCAATCTTCTTCAATAAAGCAAAGATTTAGAAGCATAAAAGTCACACAATTTTACTTTACTTTGTAAACAAACTATGTAGAACTGCTAAAACACACACCTTCAAGTATTAAGAAGTGAATACTATTATCTTAATAAACCCAAGATTGTTTGCTGTGTGTCTGTCCCTAAACTACTCGGACTGCAGGGCTTGGTACTGTTGTGGAGTCTACAGACCTACTGGCCGGCTGGGGTTGATGCCTGAACTGCTTGTAGATGGTTGCTCGTCGTCTGTATCTTCCTCTTGGCCACATGCTCCTCCTTGTACATATCTCAGCACTGCTGAGATGGCCCTGCATTATATTAGAAGTTTGAAGAAATAGGATCAGTTTAGAAAGAGACAAATATTCAAACAAAGAATCCTATACCGAAAAAAAAAAAATTATTTGATGAATCTAATCTAATCAAATTTAAAAGCATAATAGAATGAGTTGCAATATTGCACACAATACAGCAATGTTCTGTTATGTCATTCATAATGACATTTTATATTTATATAGGACTAGAAGCAATTGACAGGCCTACACCTTACGCAATACTACCTTTCTGAATCTTAAACATTATTTTACCATTTAATTGAATACAACTTAAGTATACTTACGAGACCTTTTTGTCTACCACAAAACATTTTTCTATTTCACAGATTTCGGCAGATGTTGTCCATGCCATTGCATCCTGACATAAATGTAATCAAAACGCAAATTAATTTTCTCATGTAGCCTAGCTTCTGTCAGATTTAGATGTAGCTAAGATAGCTGTAGCAGTAACACTAAAAGTAAACTTTGCTTAATGCCTGACTAAAGACTTTTAATCGCACAATACACAGTAATAAATGGCCTGAAGCAAGAGGAATTGTTAGCCTACCTTGTCCACTGACTGCTGACTGTTACTGTGAAAGTATTGACCACCGTCACGTCAAAATAAACCATGAACTACTGCTAAATATCTAAAGTAAAAAAACAGCTAGTTGGTATCAGTTACTTGTATAATGCACACATACTGTTTAACAGTAAAATCTCAATTTAGCTTGCATGGCCATATTTAGTTATAACATATTTGAATTTGATAACATTAGCAATAACGTCAGCTGGTTTGAGGTGTATGCATAGGCTTACCATTACATTAGCAACACATTTCCCGTATTGAAGAATGATTAAACATTACCACCTAACATTTTCTCAACTCCTGACTGCTGCTGTCTTTTCGAGGCCATTTCCAAAAAAGTTGACTTAGCCCAAACTTCGTCAGGTGCAATCCAACAGACCACTAAGATTGGGAATTGCACTCACGGGGAGCTTGGGAAGTTGAGAGTGTGTGTGTGTTTTGGGGGGGCACCATTGTTACTTTCTTGAGCAATTAAATATATCTCTTTTACTGCCGGTTTTGTGATATACATGCCTAAAAAAGCCTAATATTTCCATACTGAAATAATATCGGCATTATAATTATTATGACTATAATGATTTTTCATTAGACTATTTTTGGTGCCCTCTCAGCACTTGGTGCTCTACGCACAGAGAGTGTGCCTACTGTTTGTGCCCTATTTTTAAATGACACAACTTCAGGACCCCAACCCTTCTCCATCAAAAACAAAGGAAAGAATAATCATGTAGTTGAAGAATGGAGGAAATGAGTAACGCCTTGTCACTGTAGTTTGCTGTAAGGGCTGATCTGTACCTCCCAGGCTGAATTATGTGGTGCGAAGAGTAAATAACTGGTAGAAGGAGGCTGTTCCAGCCAGCGTAGCCAGAAGCAGACCACGGACAAGGACACCACAAGTGGAAACAGGAAGAACCACTACAACCCCTCCAAGTCCATGCCTTTATTTATGTATTTATTTTACCACGCTGAAACCACAAATATGATGGAAAATATGTAAACTGATGCCAGTATAGGTCTATTTTTAAGACCTATCCTTTACCGTCAGTGTTGTGCTTTTTTCAATTTATTCATATCTTTATATTTTCAGTTCTCAGAAACATTACATTTGGCACCTAATTTGGCAAATCCTCTTAGAGCTTAATTAACTTTAGCCCATGCACCAAAAAGAATTGTTGAGATTTATAATTAAACATATTTCTGTGGAAATAACAGCATATTCCGATATTTAAATGAGAATTAACAAGAAGGATAGCCCCCTAGATATTCACATCCATAGACCTTTCCTTTAAAGTATTATGAGTAGTAATCCCTTGTTTTTTTATCTTTCTCTCTTTTGTTTTTTTTCATCTGCTGTTCGAATGTCATCTCCAAGCCAATCAATAGTTTAAGGAATCATTCAAAGCCATTCCTTATCAAAGCATGGTGCTCTGGAGCATGGTGTGGACCATCTATAGGTAGGTAGATTAGTCTTGTCTTCTTCGGCTCTCAATCAAACTGGTGAGACGGGGCCAGTCCAGTGTGTCAAACTGAGTGGATCAAAGGGGAACATTTCAAAGAAAAAAAATTGTGAACTAGCATTTGAAAAGACATTTGGTTCATACAATAAACACAGATGCTATTTCTTTTATTTTTTTTTATTTTTTTTACTTTTCTTTTTTATATGTGTCAGTTTATCATGTAAACTGCTGTTAGGTCTAATGCTGTGGTTGATTACACCGCAGCATAATGTTACAATATGTTACCATGTTGTACAAACAGTAGACAGCAGTAAGTAACATATTTATAGAATATATTTAAATATATGTCAGCAACTTTAATTGTAATGAGAAAGTAAGAGGAATTTAAAGTTTTACTTTAGGTAGAAAAACTAAGATAAAAAAATCAATTGATTACAGTCTTTTTCCTTTGATGCAACCTAATCCAAGTCTTAGTGTGGGGATGTTGGGAGTAAGGCATCTGCATATCGAGAAGATGTGGGCTCTAGGTGCTGCTTTTTGCTATTACTGATGCGTTGCATTAATCTCTTTTGCTGTCAGAGTTAATGAAATAAGGAGAGAGCTGTATGCAAAATCTTGGATGTACGAGTGTGTGTGTGTGTCTCCATGCTCTCGCCTTTATGTCTCTGTGTGTGCGTGCCCTTAAACCTCTGGCTCAGTCTCATGGTGGATTTGTGTGAGGCCTATGGAGGAACTTAGTGAAAAGAAGTATTGTGCTGTGGGAGTGTTCTCCTGGTGGGTAAAGCTTGTAAGCCCCTCTGCTCCACATGGGGCCTGCAGTTGAAGGCTCTGAGCTGTGGTCTGGATGGCACCAGAGACTGTTCCCCTTGAGACAATACCAGTAGTAGCCCTACTCGTTGCCCAGAGAGAAGATGAGGGTCATAGAAAATATGTTGTATAAATATGATGCAAAATAGAAAGAGGGGACAAGAGGAAACAAAAAAAACAGTCATGTGCAAAAACAAAAGAGGACTTGTTTATTTTTTATTTTTTTATTTATTGTTAATAATGGCACAGCTTGAGTCTGTGTTTAACCAGAGAAAAACATTTTCCTCTCATACTTATGTTACCAGTGATAGCGCTGGAAAGTAAAAAAAGAGCATTTTCATAATTTCTTTATGAAAGCTAATGCTTTAAATTATCATGTTAGAGCCCAGAGGTCAGGTCATGTTCTTTCCTCCAAACTCTAAAACAGGGTTACTCATAGTTTCTACTCCTCACAACATCACAGAGTCAAAGATAGGATTTCTTTATGTAAGCTACTATAGTGTAGATATCTTTCATAGGTAACTGAATACCTATATCTGGACACACTCTTTTCTAGTCATACATCATCTTGTCATATCAGCAATCTAAATTTTGTCCTCGCTCTATTCGCAAGTCCCCAGTAGATAGCAACGTATTTGTCAGGGATGAGTTGAGGGAGGTTGATATGGCTATCCGCTAAGGTCAGATATAAGACACATGAATGAGCATGTATTTGTTTATACCTGTGTGAAAGTTTATTTTACACTGTTAACACTGCATCCCATTCTATGACACACCTGTGGCTTGTATGATGATAAATTCATTGTAGGTGTCATCCTGGTTATGGTAGGTGAGGATTGATAGTCTGCAGAGGCTGGCGATCCATCACCATCGCATCAGGATTTCAGGAATCTGTTCCTGATCCCACCCCATAGCAGGGGCCGTGTGGTAACGACCCCTCACAGTGCGACACCACAGGAAATCGATACCAGGATCTCAAGGTCAATGTACTGTTGGAAAACTACTTAAGCCCTGACGGATGGAGGGCACGCCTACAGATGAGACAAGCCATTGACAGCTCTTCCCCCCAACTTAAAAAAACAAATTTTGTACATACAATAGCCTATTCTATGTTTCACATTTTAAGACATTTGGAATGTAATTCATTGAATTAATTAATTGCGGAAGTGCTTTAAACCTGCGTTCTTTCTCATTTGAAGCAGGTGACTACACTAGTTGGTCTTCTATTTGCAAAAAGAAGTTGGCTTATATAGAAGTCTATGGGGAAATGACCCTCCTGACGGAAATTCTGCTGGATTTCAATCATTTAGACCGGATATCCATTACCTTGGGTTTTCTTTGTGTTGACATTTTAAACTTGATTTATGAGGACTATGATTAACTGCTCCTCAGATCTCTGCATGGTAAATCCAGACAGCTAGCTAGACTATCTGTCCAATCTGAGTTTTCCATTGAAGACTAAAACAACCTTTGAATGTACACATACAACAAAACAAGTTCCTTTCCAAGGCTATTTTGTAGAGGCGCCGTTGCTCTGTACGGCACTTAGTGCCGCCCATGACGATTGTGCTTGGATTAAAGAAATGTCAATAAACCAGAGCATGTTGTTCTTCCATCTCGGAATGCTGTGTACATTAAAATAGCCATGACCTAGTTTCAGGTATATGTTTTCTGTGTTTTTGCCTAAACTTTAAGCATCTCACTGTGTGTTATAATTGGAACATTTGGTAGCCTGAAAAATGTCTTGTTCAGCGTTTGGTAGCACCTTGCCAACCATAGCTAGCTTGCTTGCCCTGGGGTTAGCCAATAAGGCTGATATTTGTATTTATTTATTTGTGTTGCCGTACATGTAATTATACAATGCTGGTACCTGGAGGTCCAGGTTCACCTGTCACCAAAACTCTGCACGATGGCTAGCTTCAGAAAGGTTAATAATTGGCAACTTTCCCTTTTTATTATTATTAACCATAGACCACACTGGCATGGCCCAGTCCTCCCCCCCAGCTCTACCCTCTTAACCAAAAATCCCCCCGTCTGGTTTCAAAAGACCTTAGACTTTAGTTTGCATGTTAATCCAAATATGCCAATTTAAGAATTGTTGTTTTTTGTTTCTGTGTTTTGTACCTAATTTTTTAAAAAAGAAAATATAACCTGACCTCTATCTCCAGATTGGGAAAGATTACGATTGTGCACACACTTTTCACTCCTACTAGAACTTAAAACTTGTATAAATTGTTAAAATGAATCTGCTGTTGCTTCTGAATCTTTTACTATATATGCCTACATGCATGCATGTGTGTATCTCTTTTAGTTTGCTTGTGTGTTACAGCTATCTGTTATAGATACCATGAATTTAGAGACTAACATTTTGAGTGAATTACTGGGTTTGTCTCCGCTTTGGCAGCTATCATGTTGCCACAAACCCAGAAGTGGTATAGCTCTCCTTTCTTTTTCCAACCACCTCTTTAGGTTGCCTTCTTTTGCGTCACGTTTGCATTAGATTTCCAGCCACTGGCGTAACACAAATCCATCAGTAGGCTATTCTGTACCAGCAAGGCCAATTAGAAACCCATGCACTTTTGAGTAAAATCATATTGGCATCAAATTGCCTTGTCTCATGCGTGGGTTGTCCTGGTCCCTCCCTAGTCTTTAACATACCAATACCTACCAACTACTGTGTGGAGTACACTGCATCAGAAAGCACCCGCCGCGCTAAAGTGTCCTTGCGCACTGTCCTACAGCTGATATTGCGCTCCTCCCTCCCAATGAACTGGAATAACTTATGCAGTTATGTTCAAGGTCCACTACTCAATTGGTTTTCAGAAACATTTTTCTCCCACCCCATTGTGTTTCACTTTTTTGGCAGGTCTATTCAAATATCTGTAACACTTGCTTCTTTGTAAGATTGCCATTAATTTGCAGAAGATACAATCCATTGCTGAAACCACAACAAAAACAATGACATTTGCAATACAAAAATGAAGATTGTTTGAATGAAGTATTTTCTGTCATAAACAGATTATTCTCTTCCTTCCCTCAATGACAGACATTCCACAAGGCCATAAGGTACTTTCACTGAGGTTACATGTAAGCTGTACATGAAGTTACCAAAGATCTACATCCTGTATAGCAGTAACAACAGATGTTCATCAGAACACCTCAACAAAAAGTCCGGGTTCTTTGTGAAGCTGAAAACTGGTCTGTATTCTTCACACAGGAAAGCCACAGAGAGGCATTTCAAGTAAAAGGTAAAGGGCTTTTCAGTGCAGTACCTAAACCGCCTTCCTTATAGATTGTTGATAAGTTGTGAAGTGTGCTGGATATGGTAAAACATGTATGTCTTTGTTTCTCTGCAAACCAGGCTAAATTCTTGTCACACTTGTGTGTGATACCTTCTATGGTAACAAAATGTGAAAAAGTGGCTTATAGCAACATTAAACACACAAACAATATGTTAGACAGCTAACTTCACAAAGACAATTAATTAATTAATTGCTGGCAAATCTGCTTCATCATGCTAATGCAGTAATTCACTAATAGAAGCAATGAATTGACGGTGTTCCTATCAGGAAGGCATGAGGTCTGTGAGGGACCAAGCAGTTAGGCATGAGGAGTCACAAGAGAAATTCAAAAGTAAGAGTTTTTATTTCTCAAAAATGGTTACAACAAAATAAAGATTGAGTTCTGGGCCCTTGCAAAAGGTCAAACAAACAAACAGCAACTAAAGCTCAAAACATAAGAGTTTCAAAAATACAACTGACCTTCCTAACAAAGAAACGAAGGGCCTTATGTATTGGCTGATCAGACCAATTTAAACACACAGGGGGAGACAAACTATGACTGCAAACTAACTTCAGAAACAAATAATGGCAACCCTACCTAAAAATGCGTTCCAAATAACATATACTTTTACTTATCTTAACTCTACAAAAAATTACTTTATATGAAATCTAAACCCCAGAATACCTACAGCGAGAATAAAGCTACCCCCCCCTAGACATATCATGCAGTGGTAGTGTCCAATTAGGCCCCCTCCCCTATAAAATTGCTCTTTTTCCAAGCGCCACCCCTTTTAAGCCATCAGACCTGAATCACTCCCAGGTGTGGACTCCAACTGGTAAGCTCAAAAGAAAAACCGGTTATACAACAGTACGACCATCAAAAAGTAACTAATAGTGTGCGTTTGCTAAAAGATACTTTCGTATAAATCAAATAAAGTATGATGCATGTGAAATGAAACAAGTGTCCTGTAAATTATTTGTAACTGAATAAATGGTTGCAACAAACAAAGATGTATAAAACAAACATATCAACGTAATATAAACCTAAGGAAAAATATAAGTGCATGAGGTTACCGCTCTTAAGCTGGTTGTGTGGCCATGACTGTGGCCATCACAAGGTCATACAATATATGTTGTATGTATAAACTAGTGCTGTGCCTGCATTAAATTGGCACAGCAAATGAAAATACATTTTCTAAACACATATTTGGGTGGCAAACTAATTGTGCAGGCTACACACAAGCACATCACAAAATGGTGCAAAGGTGATCACTCATAATCATTAAGATAGCAGGAAATAACATTTTCTTGGGCAACAAGGTATACTTGCAAAACTGCAAGCATGAGGATGTAAAGGGACATACACACACACACACACACACACACACACACACACATACACACAGACACACAGACACACACACACACACAGGAAATGAATCTAGGCAGTTGTGTTGTGAACTTCCTACAACCACACAACACAACGTAATGGATTATGTGGGTCACCATAGAGGTGGTCTATTTTTCTTGCTCCAGCTCATCTGTTTGTCTTATTCTTTTTATACCTACAAATAATTACTGTATCTAGCTGCATTCTTCCCGCTAACCTATTTACAGTAAAGTCTGAAGTCACCCACACCTAATGCAGCGAACTCCGCCTTTAGCGAACAATCAAGGTGCACTTTTTATGCATTTTCTTTCTGCTTGTTGGAAACTTGATTTGCAGGCAGTTTGTTGTAGCAAAACTACATAAAATCAAGCCTACAGTAGCGTTGCCAGGCAGGAACGAGAGCGAAAAACTTAAGTATCAGTCCTGTAGAGGTAGGAGCAGCTGGTCTTTAGGGAGCTAAGGTCAGAGGAAAATGTAAATAAAGGCCAATCGGTAAACTAACGGGAACAGGCAAGGATCAGGAGGAGTAGCAGTCCTGGTGTCGGGTTACATAAAGAAGGATGAACTGACCGCAAGATAAGAGAGCAGAAATAATATAGCTTCCCCTCTACGTAAAACTAAATAAGCTTCCACTGCTTCAGTGCTCTTGAAGATGAGGTCAGCAGAGCTACAGACAGGATAAGTTAAAATAAAAGCATTGCATCACCCAAAAATGACATGTTCATTAACACACGCATAATTACTCATCTGGTTTGTCTTAATACATGAGTGCATACAGGATAACATCACATATACTTGGTTGTTTAATGATCCCTCAGCTCAACACTTACAAATGCATAATATTAGTTGCTCAGAGAATACGGAAGAAATCCCTTGAATATTTTTTACGATTGCTATGACATTTTTTTTCCATTCTTTTAACAACTTTCCTAAACTCTTAACACAGTTAGCACAACATCTGTCTGTGTAGGCTATATAATTAACACATTTCTTGTTGCTTTGACACAAAATGCATAAAGTTAACACAAAATTTTAAATGCTTGAACATCTTTTAGAAACAAGCTCAACCAAGACCAAAACAATGTATTTTTACTGACAAATTTGCAAATGCTTTCACACTGTAAGTCAGAACAGATAACATAATATTCTAAACCTCTTAGGCTAAAGTCGAAGTAAACACCTATTCATATTGTAAATTCAAACACAAACATATCACCTGCATTTTACAGTATCCCATTAACATTTCAGTTCAATTCAATTTCATTTATAGTAATTCATAACAAGAGTTATCTCAAGACACTTTACAGATAGAGTAGGTCTAGACCATACTCCAGAATTTACAAGGACCCAACAGTTCTAGTAGTTTCCTCCAGAGCAAGCAACAGTGGCAAGGAAAAACTCCCCTTTAGACAGAAACCTCGGACAGACCCAGGCTCTTGGTAGGCAGTGTCTGACGACCGGTTGGGGTTAAAATGAAGAGTGGCAATAACAGTCACATAAAATAGTAGTTTGTAGTAGTTCATAGCATAGCAGGTCACTGTGCGGCATTACAAGGCACAGCAGGACGTAGCTGGGCGCTGCAGATTGTGGCAGGATGTAACATGGCACTGCAGAACGTGTAGCGGGACCATGGCGACAGCTGAAACTATGATTTTGGAGCCTCCCTGATCCAAGGAAACATGCTGGGCAAAAAAGAACATAAGGACTCCGGGGAATGTCTCCCCAGAGCTAGGTTAGTAACAAGCATTTCTGGGACATTTTATTATATTATTGATTATATGATAGATAAATCTGACCATGATGAGAAGCAGGTGGGCCGGGTTAGGCAGACGCTGCGACTCCTCACTCCCTATCTATATTCAATTCAATTCAATTCAATTTTAGAGGTGCTCAGTGCATCAGGGGAAGTCCCCCCAGCAGTCTAGGCCTATAGCGGTGTAACTAAGGGATGGTTCAGGATTTTCCTGAGCCAGCCCCAACTATAAGCTTTATCAAAGAGGGAAGTCTTAAGCCGACTCTTAAATGTGGAGATGGTGTCTGCCTCCTGAACCCAAACTGGAACCTGGTTCCACAGGAGAGGAACTTGATAGCTGAACACCCTGGCTCCCATTCTACTTTTAGAGACTTTAGGAACCACAAGTAACCCTGCATTCTGGGAGCGCAGTGCTCTGGTGGGGTAGTAAGGTATTATGTGCTCTTTAAGATAAGATGGTACCTGACCATGAAGAGCTTTGTAGGTGAGACTAATTTTCTCATTACAAACAATAACAGAATATGGAAATCATTTAAAAAACATTTTTGCTTACTATGATTGTTTGATTGCTAACGTAAGCTCAAAACATCATTCAACTGACAGCCTTTGTTGTGTTTGATTGTTAACGTGTTGCCAGCAGTGAACAAACTTTGTTATGTAGGTCCATTTTTATTGTATTGATTGATGTATTGATTTGATATATTGATTGATTCCAGAAGTCTCTCGTTAGCATCTTGTAGGCTACTTGTCGTAAAGTGACACAAGAGCAACTTCCATCTGCACTTGACTCACATCGGGCAGTGACACATTCTATAAAGCTACTCTGAGATGGCTCTTTGTTTTTTGTGTTGAATTTCTGCAGCAAAAGAAACAAAATTTAGCATTTACTAAACCCAACAAAACAAAAATGAAGAGAGGCTTCAAGAGAAACTGCAGTGTTAAACACAGTCTTTGGTCAATACAATATACTATTATCTATTGTATAAGGGCAGACCTGACACATATCAAATAATGCAGTTTCTGTAATTCAACCCCCTATTAGTGTTTTTATGACATTAGGCTATGACTTTAATAAATGTTCCAATTAGGAGTGAACATGTGTTAGTGTTTTGAAAGAATTATGTGATTTTGAGATGTGTTTGCAGTGTTTTGGTAGACATAGGGAGTGTATTGTGTTAGAGTATTATTGTATTTTGAAAATTAGTGTTGGAGTTTTGTTTACAATGTGTTATTCTGAGCATAAAGTTTTGCCTGTTGTGTGCCGTAGGTATATTGGTGCGTTAATATATAGCAATGTATAGCAATTGTTAAAAACTGTAATTTTAGCTGTCTCTAGAAAACAGGCTGATAGGCTCATAATAATTTTCTGTGTATAAGAAGTTGTTTGGAAAAAGTGTCTGACATTTTTATGTGATTTGGATTTTGGTGTAGATTGTGTAAAAGAGATCAGAGGCTCAGGTTGCCATGTTTTACAACCCCTGGAGGGCACTGACAAACCTTACGTTAGTCCTAGTCTGGGCCCAGCAGTAAGCCGCCTGTTTGAACATGAAAAATTAGCCAGGCCCTCAGACACCAGTCATTATGTGGTCGCCACTCTGCTTTTCCACTATAGTTGGGCCAAATGGGACGTGATGCTGGGCCAAAGAGCCAACCAGTGCTGGCTATTCATGGCAGAACCTCCCTGAGGAATGGTAACTGCACACAGGGAACTGTGCAATCAATGAAAGGGTGCGTCGAGGTGAGGGACAGTTGTAAAGATTGAAAGGAAGAAGAAAAAGATAGGAAAAGGACAGAGAAAGGCTAGTGATGCAAAGACAAAAAGAACTACAGGGGATGTTGAACAAAAGGAAGAGGGATGGATCAAGATGCTGTCTAAAAGCCAGCTCAGTGTCTCATTCTGAGATTTACCGGCAAGAGACAAGGACAAGCCATATAAATACTAACCAACGTTACCTATTAGCAGGTACGGGAAAAAATACATTTAATGAATAAGATCATTTAATTACAATACAACTTAATTTTTTCCACCCATACTTACCCTTAAAAAAATAAATGTCCTAATCTGTAGTTTTTCATTCATGGTGTGATGAAGAAATAAATGCTTTTATGTAAATTCTGGGCTGGCAAGGAAAACGGCTTCCACAGCAAAAAGGACATGAAGGCGCACAGTTTGTAGTAAATTGAAAGAAATGTGCTTTTCCAATATCAACATTTTCTCACTGCACTGATATAAGACAAGGTAGTAAATCAACTTAAGATCAATTCATGAGGTTTTGGTAAGTACCTATAGTGTTGTTGATGGTCTTATTTGAATGCATGCTGTGTACTCTGTACTCTGTACTCTGTGTGTGTGTGTGTGTGTGTGTGTGTGTGTGTGTATGTGTGTGTGTGTGTGTGTTTGTGGCCATCTAACAGATAAGTTAATACTTTGGCCCTTGGGAACACAAACATGCATGCACTTGGACACATACAAACACACACATATCTCAAACTTCATTTTAACCTACTTTGAGATATTTTTCCATTACTCTGAAGGAATAAGTACTTACACTGAGGTTACCTAGGGGGAGCTGACCTGCTTTTTAAAGAAGAAATAAAGACACATACAGTTCTCTCTACAGCTATTTACAATTTAATGTCAGTGTAATTGTTGAGGCTTGAATGGGGCCATTGTTTCCAAGCTACAATCACAGACAGCCTTGTCATTGTTGTTTTGTGTAAAGCTCATCTTTCACCTCAACCTCACATGGCCTCTGATGATAATGCTCAGGCTTCCCAAAGCCTCAAGGGCTTCAGTGGGTGTTTCAGAGGAAGGAGACACCAAAAGACAAGCAACAGAGAAAGGAAAGAATATTAAGTAAGTAAGACTACATATAATGGGAAAAACAATGAGAAAAGTTTAAAAGGGAGGAATTGAGACAGAGGGGCGTTGTTTGTTGCCTACTCTTGTTACTGTAACCACAATGCTAAAATTACTCATCATTGTGTCTTCCCTGTCATGACAGTGGTCAGAGGACATGGAAATGATGCCAGAAGAGACCTCCTACTCCAAAATGTCCGTGGCAACCTTGGCCCACATGCTGTAAACAATGCAACACACAGGCATCCATAAACATGTAAATAGAGACAACCACATACAGGCACAAATGGAGTGTGTGTGTGTGTGTGTGCGTGTGCGTGTGTGTGTGTGCGTGCGTGCGTGTGCACGTGCGCACATTTGTGTGTGTATAGCATCAAATAAACGAAGTGATAAAGAAATGATTATTTGAAATCAGCAAGTGTTTCCAAATGTGAAACGGATAGACAGAAAAGGGTCTGAGATTTACATTTGGTGTCACATATAACGTTCAGTATAACACCCAATAAAATTGTTTCTGCATAAAAATACTATTCATTTGTATAAATTATTGGCAGCTTAAGGACATGTAATAAGAAACTGTGTCAAGACACAGTGATGCAAGTCTCCTTGTCTTTAACTAACAACATTGTGACCAGAGGAAAGAAGCAGCTGGTGCAAGAAAACTGAGGAAACATTCAGTAGATCTGATCGCAAAACTAGACATTGTTTGGATATTCAGGAGCTTCTTTTACATTCACAGACACATGCCACACTTGCTTTTGTGTAAAAAGACAAACTGCAAAGACACGTCAGTTGTCGGATTTACGTTAATAAAGAAACATGAACATTTGTTTAATGTTGCAGCTTAATTGCACAGTATTACAGAGCAGGAAAGATATTAAAAGCTATTCCCTGGTCTGTACAAATTAACAAAACTCTGCTCACACTTCATCATATCCTGTGGGTTTAATGATGATAAGGTCACAAAAAGCACATTATTTTTGCCAAATAAAAGTGAGGTTTATTTAACACTATAGATGTGCAGAAAGTCAATAATCATCCATACAGCGTAGCTCCCCTTGCAGTTCTTTGGGTTGCAGTTGAGCAGCAAACGGTGCTCACCCATATTGTCATTTTTGTGGCTTAAGGCTGTGAGAGCTGGCAAAACACCACAGAACAGAAGCTCTTTCCTTATAGCTGTCCAATCCCACAGCTTCACACACCAGGGTGGATTTTATATCATTAAATTAATCCTTTTAAAGCCATCTTTTACAACCCCACGTGTCCTCACTTCATGAAAGGTCTCCTTTGTTTTTGTGTCTAATCGCAGCCTCTTAAAGATTTAATGACAGCCAGTAAAATATTGATAACTAATATCAGCTGGAGGCTGGGCTGGGTTTTTGGAATGTAGTTGGAGACCCCATTCCACCACGATTGGCTTGTGTCCAGGAGCTTTGAGGCGCACAGATGTATGTAAGACCCAAATATTCCGACTCACAGAGAAGAGACAGTGAGTGATGCATTGCGTTGCATTTGTAAAAAGTACCTTGAGTATGTTAGAGTTTGTTTTATGTACGAGAACTGTCTGATGTCACATGTTTTCAACTGACAGGTGAGGTAAACAGATGTAAAGTCCAAAGATCTACTTGCCCTGCAGGGCCACTTACCTGACAAAGACACCGTGCTGACTCTGACAGCCCTGAGGCAGTATCTACCTCCATACAGTGTAAACTACACTAACATGACAGGCAAACACAGCATATTTGTTGTTATTTAGCCCAAAGGCACACAACCACAGGTCACTCCTCAGTTAGAATTACCCTCAGTAAGTGTCAAAACTGTAGAATGCAACCATGAGGGAATTAATAAAAGCATTAGCATGGCAATGTAAAAACTGTCTAGTCTGTCTAGTATATTTGCGTTTCCATTTCTGCACAGTAAAACAACAACCAGCAAACTGACAGACAAATTAACTACCAAATACAGTTCAACAACAAGACAGGATAGAAGAGGGGTCAGTTATGACATCAAAATGTTTTAAAAAGGAAGAGACGTGGTATTGAGAAAAAAGAAGAGATAAAAAGACTATGTTTACTCTCTTTGTAGTTTGCAGGGAGATTTCTCATTTATCTCTCTCCTTAAACACAGTGGTTCACCCTGCTGCTAAAAGCCCACCTCAGCAGTTTCTCTCCCTCTCCTTACCCTTTAATATTGATGATTCTCACAGGATAAAATAAGTTAAGTGGAGATATGGTAATCCCCCTCTGCTTGCTGAACTCATTTGTTTACTCTGGGGTGACTCCGGTGATGTAGCTATGCCTTTCTAGTCGCATATAATTTCACGTTTAGCAAAGGCTACCATCTTTAATGTGCCCAGTATCAAGGTCATGAATAGCTAATTTTTTTCAGCCTCTGGAATTATGATTCACAGCGAGCAAGAGTTCTGTCTGAAACATGTTGTCAGTTCTCACCTTTTTGTCTGGAATATATTCAACCATTTTCAAATGCATCATGTTTTTATGCACATGCATTTTTTTAATGTTTGGGATTTTCTTTTCTTTTCTTTTTCCCACCTCTCTTTGTGAATAATTATAATATGTCTGCAGTGATATTGTGGAGTAAACAAGGGAGATGGAACTGATCACTTTCAAAAGGTTTTGGTTATGGCTGTGTGGAAGTGAAGATCTGTAAAACGCTTACATGGCACAGAAGTTTGAAATCCAATATTCATCTCAGTTCTGCTGTTCAAAGAACTGAACATTTTGTGCTCAGTCACTGTCAGACTAAAGAACAAACTAATTCAACATGTCCGTTTGAGAGAAGTCTTCACCTGAGCATGAAATAAGTAAAGACCAGATTTATTTCTTGGTAATAAGAACAATTATTGTGCATGGAATAGCTGGATTCCTACTCAAGGTTATAGCAGTGATAGGCTCTGACACCCCTGTGGATCCACTCTGCCCAAACATTGGAAATGGACTGTGAATTCCCTTAGATTAGAGCCTAACTTCATTGTATAGTCTGTTTGATAAGGGATTAAACTCAGTAAATCCGTTACTTCATATGAGACTCCGTGTTTGAGTTACCCTCTGCATTTTAGAGCTTACTCTCCTCATTCTTACTTTTCTCCTATTTAACAGTTTTGACAGAGCATAAATAAATACAGTGGCATGCATACATTTAAACAGCCATGCTAAAGTTGACTAAAAAGAATAATAAAAAAAATCTTTTAAAAATGTATCTTAATGCCTTAATTAAAAAAATAGGAAAAATCCAACCTTCAAGGACACCAATTTTCTTTATAAATGAACAATTTATTGCAAATAAATAAACGTTCTTCCTTAAAACACAGGGGGCATAAGTATACATACCCCTAAGTTAAATTCCCATAGAGGAAGGCAGGTTTTTAAAGGCCAGTTATTTCATGGATCCAGGATACTATGCATCCTAAGTTCCCTTGGCCTTTGGAATTAAAAATGCCCCCACAACATCTCATACTTTTCACCATACCTAGAGCCCTTGATTGGCCTTATCCTGTGGGGTGCCTCAGGGTTCGATTCTGGGTCTGATTTTATGTGCTTTTTACATGCTTCCTCTACGACGCATTATTAACAAATTCAACGGTATTTCGGTTTACTGCTACATGGATGATATTTAATTATATTTCCCTTTAACCCTGACCAGATTGTCTGTCTGGATGGTTAGCAACTAGAGTAACTAGAAGTATTAGGTCACTTAACTCCAATGTGCACTCTAGCCTGAGAAATATTGGTGTTACTTTTGATCAGGCAATGAATCTTGACAAGCATGTCAAGTCCTTGACCTGCACTTGTATTTTCCACCTCAGAAACATTGCAAAAATAAGGTATGTTGTACCCTAACACGTTTGGAATATTGTAATACTCTTTTTACGTGCCTGAGCAAATTATCTGTAGACTGCTTACATTTGGTCCAGAATGCTGCTGCTAGGCTGTTGAAAAGGTGTAGGAGGTATTTTTTATTTGTATTTATTATAAGGTCCCCCAATAGCTGATGCCTAGACAACCAGCTAGTCGTCCTGGGGTCCAAAACAACATTTAATCAGACAATATTAAAACATTTCATGACATACAGGTCATGTCATATTACCCCCATTCTGGCCTCTTTGCACATGTTCCTTGTTAAATTCAGATTCTTGTCATCTCATACAGAGCCATCCATGGCCAAGCATCTGCTTACATTAGTAATATGCTGCACCCTAATGTTGTCAGCAAGTCTTTGAGGTCCTCTGATCAGGGCTTACTGGTTGTTCCCTGTACTAAGTTAAAAACTAAAGTTGACAGAGCCATCGAAACAGTGGAACCTAGATCTCATGATTTGAGAGTGGAGACCTCTGTTGACATCTTTTAAAAGCAGTTGAAGACACATTTGATTTGCTACATTGTTGATCTTATTAAAAAAAACATTTGCAAAGCAAGCTGATCCAATTTTCCATGTTGATAAGAGAATTAAAATGATCAAAAATAATGGGACAAAAAGAAATCAAGGGACATTTAGAATAGATAAAAATGTGTGATTAATTGCAATTAATTACGAGTTAACTATGACATTAATGCCATTAATCGCGATTACATATTTTAATAGCTTGACGGCACTGAAATAAACTTTACTTACATACTTACTTACTTACTTGCTTGCTTACTTAGTGACAATACAAGCAGAAATAATACAATCATTCTCCAATGTATCTAGTTGTTCATGGTAAGAATATTAATGAATAGAAATCTAATCTGTAATTCTGCCTATATTGTCTAACAAAATAACACTGAGACACAACTTAGCTCTGCACAAAAACAGTTGAAAAATGTTGAACCATTACCTATTTACAATGGCATCTCCCAACCACTGGTCACAAGATTATGGTTCTCAGGTTGTAAACAAAATGATCAGTTAATGATATTAAGCCGTTTAAGATCAATACAACTCAAATCACACAGGCTTAGTTAACGTTATTATAGTATTCAGGAAGACATTCCTCACTGTGATTACCATTTTTATCAAATACATTGAACACAATTTTGATGATTTTCCTTTCTAGCAATGTCAACATTTGCAAAGAACTGGCAAGCTGCGCTACTCAAATACAGAGAAGATAATTCCCTTTTCAGTTTATAAACACTTAAGGAAAGAGAAGTCCCACAGCAGTTATGAAGAATCCTTTAAGAGGGAAAGAACACATACTAAAGAACATGTTAATTGATGTAATTGTTAACTCACAAAACAACAGACATTTTTGCCTCCAAATAATATTCTTCATGATCAGCTGTGTGCTTAGTTACCGTTTAACAGGTATGTTATAATCAGTAGTGAGGATGTGTTGTATGTGACTGAGATAAGGAAGGACTCATCCTATCATACTGTATGATTGCATATCATATAAACAAATCTGACAGATATCAAATAAATCCTTTTAATGTAAAAATTGAAAGACCCATCTTGAGGTTAAGGTTAAGAAAAGTAAAATTATTTAAAGCAATTAATTAAAACAAAATTATCCATAATAGAGGCATTGAAAGTGTATTTTCATGGTTGGAAAAGGGATTACATTTGTGTTGTGCCTTGACTTTCATTTTCTCTCTGTGTATAACAACAATGTGGTAAATGATATTAAATTATTTTGTATTTATGCATGCACACACACATAAAGAAAAGATAGTAAAGGCTCTTGTAGATAAACTCATCTTCACAGCAAGGCCTCTGTTAAGACAGACACCCTGGTAAGAACAATCCATTTCAGCTACAGACAGCATTTGCAATTAAGCCTTATCCTCACTTCTATGTTGTCAAATCCTCATGCACTGCCTTCTCTTTGAATGAATCACCTGTACAGTTTAATTACTCAGTCTCCTTCCCTATCTACCACCATCAGCCTAACTCTGGCAGGCAACATGATCAAACTAGGGCAGTTTCCCCCCAGAAACTCCATCTCTAATGCATGGTTGCTTTAAACAAGACTGATGAGGGCCAATAAAAGGGTTAGAGTGAAGCTGTATAAATGCTCTGGATAAATGGGTGGTTTGAAATCCAAACAAGAAGCAATGCCCCCTGTCTTTCTGGGAACCATCACCTTATCGTGGTGGAGAAGTTTGGAGAGTGTCCCTATGAACCTGAGGGCTGTGATGTCTGGAGCTTGGTGCTCCTGGCAGGGTCTCCCATGGCAAAGTGATTTCAGGTGAGGGGCCAGACAAAGAATGGCGCATAAACCCCTTTGAATCATCGACGAAGAGGTGAAGTTACCCTGCCCGGAGGAAGCCCGGGGCCCTGGTCTGGAGCCAGGTCCAGATGGAGGGCTTATTAGCGAGCGCCTGGTGGCTGGGTTTGCCACGGAGCCCGGATGGGCACATTCCGAAACGCAACGTGGCACCTCCCTCTCCGTCCCATCTCTAGACCCAGGTGGTAGAGGCTGGCTCTGGGGACATGGAATGTCCCCTCTCTGAGGGGGAAAGAGCCTGAACTTGTGCGGTAGGTGTAGCACTACCAGTTAGATCTGGTGGGGCTTACCTCTGTGTACAGTCTCAGTTCTGGAACCATACTCCTGGACAGGGGTTGGACTGTTTTCTTCTCCGGAGTTGCCCAGGGTGTGAGGCGGGTGTGGGGATACTAACAAGCCCCTGGCTGAGCGCCGTTACGTTGGAGTTTACCCCGGTGGACGAGAGGGTCACCTACCTACGCCTGGAGGTTGGGGGAGGGGGCTCTGACTGTTGTTTGTGGATATGCACCAAACAAAGGCTCAGAGTATTTTGCTTTCATGGAGACCTTGAATGGAGTCCTGCATGGGGCTGCAATGGGGGACTCCAAAGTTCTGCTGAGTGACTTTAACGTGCACTTGGGAAATGACGGAGACACATGAAGAGGCATGATGGGGAGGAACGGCCTCCCTGATCTGAATCCAAGTGGTTGTTTGTTGTCTCAATTCTGTGCTAGTTATGAATTGTCTATAACGAACACCATGTTCAAACATAGGGATGCTCAAAAGTGTAACTGGTACCAGAGCACCCTAGGCCGAAATCAATCATCGATTTTATAATTGTTTCATCTGATCTTAGGCCATATGTTTTGGACACTTGGGGGAAGAGAGGGGGGAGCTGTCAACCGATCACAATCTGGTGGTGAGTTGGGTCAGGGTTTTCGTGCATTCCTGTAGATGCTGGGGGCATTGAACCCGAGTGGACAATGCTCAATGTTTCCATTGCTGAAGGGAGCTGTGGTCTAAGGATTTTAGGTGCCTCAAGGGACAGTAACCCATGAACACCATGGTGGACACCGGTGGTCAGGGAAGCCGTCCAACTGTAGAAGGAGTCTTTCCAGGATATGTTGTCCCAGAAGATTCCAGAGGCAGTTGAAGGGTACCAAAGGGCTGCAGCTTCTGCCGGGAAAGAGGCAAAGCAATGGGTGTGGGAGAAATTTGGAGAAGACTTTCCGTTGGCACCTAGGTGCTTCTGGAAAACCAATCGCCACCTCAGGAGGGGAAAGCGGGGAACTATCCAAGCTGTTTACAGTAAGGATGGGACACTGTTGTCCTCAACTGAGGAGGTAATAGGGCGATGGAAGAAGCACTTTGAAGAACTCTTAAATCCAAATAATACACCATCAGTAGCTATGTTTACATCCACACGTTTTTTTTTCCGAATTACGTGATGTCAAATGAAAAATGTCTTATGGAAACGTTATGGAAGTAAAATTAAATATACATAAATATACCAATTTGATCGCAAAACAGCATGTGACGTCATTACATACAGGTTTTTATTCGCTTTAAAGTCGTTGGATGGAAATACATTTTCACCAGCTTTATTCACATGAGTTTTTTTCCCAACTTCAAATAAATTGATTGACAAGTGGATGGAAACTTAGCTTATGTCAGAGACAGAGCTGGCGGATGATGGGGAGTTGTCGTCAATCTCCGTGGTGGAGGTAGTTATACAACTCCACGGTGGCAAAGCCCTAGGGAATGATGAGGTCCATCCAGAAATGCTGAAAGCTCTGGGTGTGGAGGGGCTGTCATGGATGGCACGCCTCTTCAACATTACCTGGAAGTCTGGGACAGGGCCTAAGGAGTGGCAGACCAGGGTGGTGGTTCCCCTCTTCGAAAAGGGGGACCAGATATTGTGTGCCAATTACATGGGTATCAAACTCCTAAGCCTCCCTGGTAAAGTCTACTCCAAGGTGCTGTAAAGGAGGGTTTGGCCGATAGTCAAACCTCGGGTTGAAGACGAACAATGCGAATTATGTGGTCCTGATGGCATCATCCGCCTGTGACCTTCAGCACTCACTGGATCGGTTTGCAGCTGAGTGTGAAGCAACTGGGATGAGGATCAGCATCTCTAAATCTGAGGCCATGGTTCTCAACAGGAAACCGATAGAGTGCCTACTCCATGTAGGGAATGAGTCCTTACCTCAAGTAAAGGAGTTTAAATACCTGGGAGTCTTAATCGCGAGTGAGGGGACAAAGGAGCGGGAGATTGGTCGGAGAATCGACACAGCGGGTGTGGTATTACATTCAATTTATCGCACCGTTGTGAAAAAAGAGAGCTGAGCCAGAAGGCAAAGCTCTCAATCTACCAGTCAGTTTTCATTCCTACCTTCCCCTGTAGTCATGAAGGCTTGGTCATGACCGGAAGAACAAGATTTGGGGTACAAGCAGCCAAAATAGATTTCCTCAGGAGGGTGGCTGGCATGTCCCTTAGAGATAGGGTGACAAGCTCAGTCATCTGTGAGGAGCTCCGAGTAGAGCCGCTCCTCCTCTGCGTCGAAAGGAGCCAGTTGAGGTGGTTCTGGCATCTGGTAAGGATGCCTCCCGGGCGCCTCCCTAGTGCACCACCTTGTACATATGAATGGTAACTTTATAGAGACACTGTGTTGCAACTTTTAATGCAGAACATAGAGCGTAAGATAGTGTTAATTT
The DNA here is from genome assembly GCF_008692095.1 of Etheostoma spectabile. Taxonomy (NCBI): domain Eukaryota; kingdom Metazoa; phylum Chordata; class Actinopteri; order Perciformes; family Percidae; genus Etheostoma; species Etheostoma spectabile. The sequence goes on along the minus strand of NC_045733.1, from coordinate 4,175,531 downwards.
TTAGCTTTTCAGGGAGAGTACTGTAAGTGACTCTGACCCCTTTTTAAAGATATGAGTAATCATTCAAGTGGCAGTTTAATTTGTCAACAATAACCAGTAAGAAAATAAAAGTACAAGTAGAGAGTTTGGTTTCAGTTCTAATCTGACCAATGCAAATTGCCTGAACATTGAATTGCAGTAACACTTTTTTACAGCTGCAGTTGTTGTAGCAAACATAACTCACTTTTCAAGTTAACTACACAAAATGTGGTAAAGGATGGGCTCTCTCCAAAATGCAGATTAGCGTGAGCCCTGAAGCTGTGAGTATCAATATGTATATTGTATAGACTAGACAGCTGTGTATTGTGGCAGGGAATTCTCTAACTCCCCACAGTGTTACTGACAAAGCCATAGATTTCTCAAAGGAACCTGCTGGGAGGGATGACAGATACATTTTGTTGAGACTATGTGGAAGGGATTGCTAATAAGCTTTCCCAGATCAATAAATGACTGCTTGCTGCACTGTCAAACTTTAAATCTTATCAGAGATGGTGAATAATACTTATGTCAAGCAAAAGGTGTAGTAAATGTATTTCTTGCCTCTGGAGATTTATTGAAAATCATAACTTTCACATTTATAAGAAATTAAGTAGAGTTAAAGATAGTACAATGGCTTGATTCTGACTCATACAATTGTTTTATTGTGACAAAATACAGTATAGGTTTATGTTGAGTACACTTCACCAACACATGAGAAGCCACTTTATGCTGTGGGACAAACTAGAACGTGATAACAGGGCATGGCGTCTAATAGCTGGGGCATGAACACCAGATTATATGGCAAGCAGGAAAGCACGATTCACAAACAGAGTCTGATTAGCCAAGCGTTAGCCTCTGTGATATGAGCGGCACTAAGAACATAGCAAGAGTCATGTATCAACTTACACTCAAAGTTGTGTATTAAACTATTAGAACATGTTTCAACAAGGAGAGTGCATTAGCATCACTCTGTGTGAGTGTGTCGAGTAGGCTGAAGACAGCACTGACATTGCGGTTTCACTTATGTAATAACTGTTGTTTTTTTTGTATCCACTATACTTTTGGTAATGTATAGAGGTTGGATTTGTCCTAATTCTTTTAATTATGCCATTAAGGTCAATTTCCAAAAGATGCTTTTATATTCCTCTTTTTAGTCAACTTTAGCATGGGTATGCAAACTTATAAGCACAACTGTAGCATTCTCTCATGTTGCCACATTAATGTGCATGATGAGTTGGACTTGGTCCAATCCATTTTTTACTCTTCCTACAAATAGGCTAAACATTATTTCCCTAACAAGGATATAGTACAACTTTATCCTTTCTTTGGGGAAATTTGGAATGGAAAGCATCATATTAAAAGATCATGTTCTCAAACCAATTCCAACCACTGGTACTCATAGTAGTCTTACTTGGGAGTATCCCTCAGAGCTGTGGTCATGAGACCTCAGGAGAACATCTCTGCCCTGTGGCTTTTTACTGACCACTACTGTGAACATGACTAAGCAGCGACTAGTCAGATCTGTGCCTTTTGGCAAGGCTCAACCATGCTCAATTTGGAGAATAGAGAGATTAGCACAATTAGGTGAAGCTTACCATGGCAGTGTACATACTATATGTCATGTGTTGTCCCGCTTTCTTTTTGTGGTAGTTGTGATGAAACCTCTTTTGCCTTTCCGCTCTGCGGTGTAAGTCCTGGGTCCAGAGGCCAAATCTCTGATGGGTAGCCATAAGTCACGTCTGGGTTTAGCACATTGCTGAGGCTGGCTGGGGCTGGCTGAGGTTCACTGTGGAACCACAGCCTAATTCACCCAGCACTGTGAGGAGACGGTCCGTCTACAGCCCAGAGCCATGACCAACCAGTGGCTTTACTGTGGGGCTGCACGCCAGACATATTATCCCCTTTTCCTTGTTACTTTATAACCCCCTCCCTTATTTTGGCTCTTGTCTATTTAGTTTTTTGGGGGTTTCATGTCTGTTGAGTTTTGGGGCTTGGCTTACATGTGTTTTCTACTGTATTTTCTCAGGTTAATGTGTTATTTAATGTTCCATTTCAAATTCAATCTAGTATCACTTATTAGCCTACAGAACTCTTTGCTATCCAGGAAGATTAGCTACGTTGTGCTTAATTTACTGCTATAATAAACACATATGACAGGGTTTCACTGCCAAATAACAAGTGAGATAAATGTGTGTGTGAACATTTCACTCAAGTGCTTTACAATACTTGATAAGATAATCCATTTCTAGGAGAGAGGAGTGGGTGAGAGAATTAGAGGTTTAAACAGCACAATAATCTCCCCATATCTCCTCCTCGACACGGAACACTCTCTCCCCGCCACTTACTGGAGATGTGTGGATGTGATAACAGAGAGTAAACATACTTGGGCTGCATGTTCCAGCACACACACACACACACACACACACACACACACCACACACACACACACACACACACACACACACACACCACACACACACACACACACACACACACACACCTTTCAAATCCTTCCCTGGTGCCACCGCAGCTACTTTACAAATAATGGCCCCCATGTGTGTTCAGGGCTCCAAGGCTGTGTGAGGCAGGGGGACTGGGCTCTGTGCCCAGTCTGAAACCCTGTCAAGATCACTGTAAATTTCATTTCGTTTTCAGCAGCTGTAATTTAAGGGCCAGATGTGGAGGAGATTGAGGACAGAGTCAAATAAACAGCTTGTTACATATTTCTTTTCCATGCCTACTATGACACATGGTTATCTGTCCACAACACTCAAAACAATTTAATTTCAGTCTTAGTCTGAAATTGATGAGCAGAATACATAGTCTGCCATACAATATATATCACATGCCTCACTCTGCCTGTTCTACTATTGTTTGCATATGTACATATGCACATATTGTTTTGTGTAGCTTCAAATAGAAAACAATATTTTTTATACAAAATAAAATAATACACTGTTTAACACATCCACTGGGATCTAGAGCAAATCCTTCTCATTTCAAAATAGGAACATTGAACACTGACATACGACCTTGTGTCATAAATATCAGTACAGAGGCTTCATTACTGTATATGTGACCATGTGTTCCCCTGCCACTAATGGTCCCAAGGCTTGAAAAAAATCTCATTGGAGCCCATAGAGACATTGGCAGTGTAAACAGTGGGTTGTACTAGGGAAAATTATGTTAAATCCTTTGAAACCCCATGCTAATTGGAAATATAATGGAGGATGAAGGGACACTGCTGGACTAGGTGGGAGGCCTGATGAATGTGTGTAGACTGGATATGTAGAGGAATCTCTCATGTGTTTTGGCAGGGAGGGGCAGCCTACTGCTTAGGCCTTGTGTGAAAAGTCACACTTTATAAGTTAGAGTGACCGGGGCAGGACACTGTACGCTAGGTCACAGTGGATTGTGGATCTGATTGAGTAAACATAGAGGTACGTATATTTATTCAGCTGAAGAGAAAAATGAATCATATATGAAATTAAATTTTGATAACAGAGAAAACAGATAATCATATTTATCAAATCAAAATGCCAGGGATTAAAATGCCTATGCCTATGCAGTAGACTGTATTCCTGATCATGTCTTTGTCTATGTGTATTGAAGCATTAACTATACCAGGCCCAACATGCACATTCTAGTAAACCCCCCCACACACACCTCCTTCTTTTCATTTAATTTCATCCTGTGGTGCTGCCAGTCTCAGCTCACAGCTTCTACATACACACAAGATTAATGTTACTTAATTAAGAGTACAAAGTGACTAATTGGGGGCACATGTCAAAGGTATATGTGTAATTTGCACATCAGTTATGATAAGTTTGAGGAGATTCATAGTGTCAAAACATGTCTAATTGCAGCCAGGATTTATAACATTGTTTGTTAATGCCAGGGTAATCACAGATGTAGAGAGACACGTGACAACACACATACACATGTAATGTAGACACACGCATGCGTTTTCAAATCAGGTAAATTTCTTTGTGTAATAGCCTTTGTGTATCCGAAATGGTCTTATAGAATTTAAGGAAACAAGCACAATCTCTAGACTAAATCTGACGTTGTTGTATCATGTTAGTAATATATTCTGCCAGTACAGAGGGGATTATTATAATACCACAAATTTGACACGGTAAGGTAAAGATAAACTCAAAATTAAGTTTGTTCAAGTAAGCTATGTAACGTGTACGTTACGTGTCACATCATGAGAAAGGAAGCTGTGTGTAGAGAACAGTTCAGGGGAGTTTTAAACACTACTGAACAAAAACACACAAAGCAATAATTTGGGTAGAAATTAAATCATCATGGTTGGAAGCCTTTTTGCATTTGGGTCAAATTGTGTTTTGAGGTTATTCTTCCCCTAATCTCAAATATCATGCACAAAGTCCACATTTGAACATGATGATACAAAGCCTGTTGGGGACACCAGTGTTTATCTGTAACTGAAAACGGAAGGCGGTGTTTCAGTTTGAAATGTAATGGAAAACTTAAAAACCACACACACACTCACACACACACACACACACACACACACACACACACACACACACACATACACATACACACACACATACATGCATGCACTCAAGCAGTGTCTTTCTGTGTGTGCTGTGCATGATATATGTGCACTTATAAATGTGTGGTTGTGTGTGTGTGTGTGTGTGCATCCTGTAAAAATGGTTGCTACATTGGCCATGGCCAGACAGTCTGTGACCACACAGAGAGTAGCAGCAGGAGGTCGACACCTCCCTGGTTTACAGCCTTCTGAGAAGGGAGCCTCATTTTCTCCTGGTGTTGGCTTCACTCTTTCTTTTCTGCTCATAGTACAAGCACTAATATTAGATCAGTCGGGACTGCAGCTCGATAGAAAATGCTTTATACTTGTTAAAATAATTGCTCTCAGTTTTCCTACTCATAAAATTGCCTTTGTAATACGGTGGGGAATGTATCTTCTGAGACAATCACTGTCATGCCAGAACAATTGCAACAGTTTTAATTAGTGGCATCGAATTTCCACAGAAATGAATACTGGGTGCAGCACAGAGGGGTAATTGTTGAGGTAATTGTCTTATTAATTCTGCCACACTTAAGGGAGCAAACAGCAACTCCAAAAAAAACCACACTCACCTCTTCAGGGGCGTTTTTGGAGTTCTAAATTTGATGGAATTCAATTCACTGAATACATGGATAATCATTTTTGTACTCTTTTGCTGTAGTTGCCGCCATCGGGCGAGTATGGAAACATGCCGTAAGATGCCGACAGAGACCCACTGTGCTGCTTACAAAGGCCACAACTCTGTTAGTCCTCCTGAAGAATTCCACCTAGAATTCATTTGTGCCACAGGGCTCCTTGCTGAACGCTGGTTGCTACAGAGGACTTTCACAGGCATGGACCCTACTGGTGTAATCCCATAATCCTACTGCACAGGGGTCTCAGAACATGGGTGGAAAGTGGAATAGGGTAGTGTGCTTTAATTAACATCTGAAAAGGGAGCAATAAGGTTGATGAACAGAGGAGAGAAATTTAAGTAATGGGTGGAACTTGACAAAAAGGGTGGGTGCAAATAGAAAACATGCCAGTGCATGCACACTTTTATATAAAATCTCATCTAGAAAGTGTGTATACGGATTACTGTGGATGTAAAACACACAGCTTTATTTCTAATGAGTTACTTATTTCATAGCAATCATGAAATACTGCTGATACAGAATATTCAGTCAGGGATTAAAATACTGTTCAAAAAACAAAATACTCCAGGCCAACATTCGCAGGGTCTATGCTTAATGAAAAGCCTACTCTTCAATACAAATCACCTTATTCACTTCTTCTGTCCTATCCTGTTGTGTCTGATTTCATGTCCTTCAGTTAGTCTGCATTAATGCCTCCTCTCTTGTGCTATTGATTTATTTCGGGGAATATGGTTATTACAACATAAAAACACTTGAGTCTCCATCTATTTGTTGTATTGTAGGAAGCAGGCTGAAAAAACAAACAATTTACATTCAGTTTAGCTGGAAAACATTTATTTTTGTGTAGCCAATCAATATCACTTAGAAAATAATTGTAATGTTATTAATCTAGCAATTTTCCTGTGTGGATGTTATGTATATTATCCTACTGGGCAATCAGGAAAGATACTTTTTTTTAAATTTTCTAAAGTTAATATTTTTTTTTATACACAGAAAAACTATATGCAGATTATCAAAACATTTGCAGGACAATTCAGATTTAAAACTGTATAGGATTTTATCCAACCCCATATCCATCTAAGAGTGCCTTAGGGCAATTTTTAACTTGGGTAAAATGTCAAAGGCCTCCGAGGCCAGGCAACAGGAAGCACCTGGGGTTCTCTTGGAGCTGGCAGCAGTGCCAGACAAACTCTAATCCAATCACAGAATAACAGCAGTGCGGCTTCAGCTGTGCCTGATGGATATTGCTCCTGTCAACACCAGACCACAGATCCATAGTTCTCCTGTTTTGGCTTGTGTTTCTTAATGTACAGTGTTTTTGTCTGTGAATCCACCAACACACATCAACATTCTACATGCAATTGTGTATGCCCTCTATAAAGGCTTTGTTTACAAAAATCAAGCCCACAGTGTTAAGTTTTCTGATCATCTGTTCAACCCTTATGCTCTAATCGCAGGTGGCATGCAAAAAAAGTTATGACCAACTTTGAATGAAAGTATATTTTTTCTTTTAAATGAATTGCAGTAAATAATACCACACGTTTGCATCGATGATATCTAGCTACTGACAGAACCAAATCACAGGAAATAAAAAAAATATTTTCTCAATTAGGTCACACCTTGTGGTGCCCAGCCATGCCATCAACACTTAGTTTCAGCCGAATGACTGAGATTTTTAATGAAAGAATCATACAAGGCCTCCCTGATAAGGGAGGCAATACGGAAATGCTAAAATGCCTCCCTTATCAGAGAACAATGTTGTAATCACATGATACGCACAGTTGACCCGGACAAGAGGTTTTTCTTTTACTTACCGATAAAATCTAATTACATATCAAAGGTTCCCAAAGCAAGACCAGGAGGAGGAAACACTCCTGTTACATTCATAATATGATAGTTTGCTGTTTTCCTGTAGATGGTATGTAGCAGTTTATGTTCCTGTCTAAAATGAGCATGGGAAAAGCTGCTGAGGGACTGGCTTCCCATACACCACATACTGTTATCCAGTATTTGCCATCTCCTACCACTCTAGAAAATAGAAAACCTTTTTGTGGAGAGATGACCAAAATGGACAAAGACATCGATCTGCATAATTTGGACACGGCCTCAGACCTGACATATAAAAGTGTCTTGCTATAACACTGCTTGACAAGTCTATTGGGTAAAAAAAAACTTTGACTCAGCCAGGAACCCTTGTAATTAGGTGTACTGCTAGATGGGCCTATTGTAATACAAAACTACATGACTACTTATTCTAAAGTCTTGCAAACCCACAGCTAAAAGGATAATAGCTCTGCCTTAGAGTGAAACATTGCTGAGCCATGGAATAAGAGATATTTAGTCCAATTGCTCTGCTGAATACAGAAACTAAATCAAATAGGTGTAAATTAAAAGATTGGTTAATTGCACGAACTGTGAGTGCGAACCAGTTAATAAGAGCAAGTTGAAGACTAGATGATTCCCTGGTGAGCAGGCAGGATTACCTCTGTAATCTCTTCTGTCACATATAGTGATGCTCCAAATCTCCCCTTGCTCTGAGGAGCATTCAACCCGTCAATTGAAATGAAAGAGGCCTTAACGAACACCTCTCTCCCACTCATTGCGCACTCGGCTGTATAGCCCCTGCTGATGGTGTGTACGCTAAAGCTGAGAGATCAGAGTCCATTGCGGTGCAGGGTGAGCTTCATTCTCATATTCTTTTAAGGAGAAAAAAAACTTTTGACTATTTTGTGTGTGTGCATGTTTGTGTCTGGGTTTGTATGTGGAATGGAGACAGCAAGTACACTCTCATTGAATAGGGTATGATTTCCACCTTTCTATCTCAGATGTCTGCAAACTCCTGTACCACATTGTATGGAGTATGTAAAATGATTTAAATAATTTCACAAACAAAAATAACTAAAAGGAAATATTACAGACACGCACATAATGTTAACTGTTGACTGAAGAAATGTACTGGTAATATGCTAATATTCCAATCCCCAGTTGGAGTTAAGGGACTGGGGGTAGGAGTCCTGTTTCTCTTATGTATTATCATAAATCATAGTAGGCCTATTTAGTCATTCAATACCACACTGTCCCCTAGGACCATAATCTGTTTACAGGAGCACTGCAGCTTTGCATAGTACTTTCAAATCCATACCAAATGCATTTTTAATTGGTAAATAAATGCTAAATGCATGCTAACAGGCAATTGTAGCAGTGCTCCTGAATGCTTAAATATGGCTCTATGCATGATGTTCACATTATGGATTTTGCATCACCATGTGTTTCCAAGGTGATTTATAATCAGCCAAGCATCCAGTCTCTGTTGTAGCATAATGGAAGGTCTTGATCCAAGCTATGGCTTCATCACATTTCAACATGAATAGAGAAGATTTCACAGAGTCTCTGAAGGAGAACACTTGTACATTTTGTGTAAGAATATATTCAACTCCTCAAATTTCCTTTTTTACGACACTTCCACAAACCAGTACTGAATTGTTCTGTACAATATCAGAACTCACCAGGATCAATGTCATCCTTGCCACGGGTATAGTAACATGTATTCTACATAACAATGTAGATAACCAGCTACATTATCACAAAGAACAATCATGTTATCACAGCTTGTATTGTCTGTATAATAGTTCTGTTTTATTAATAGTAAAACATTTTTATATTTTAAGTTAAAGGAATTCATAAAATCAGAAACAACTGACAATCTCAACATGCCTATTGTTTTGTATGTTAATGACATTATGCAATCCTTACAAATTGTGTAGCTTTCCTGTTCATTTTCTGTTTAGGGACAGCTCCATCATTCAATCTTTTTGTCTTCACTGACTATACCTTTTTAGCAGGACCCAGAGCATGCTTTAAAATGTGACTGCAGTTCCAGAGCCACCCAGAGATCAAAGGTCAAGGAACAGCAGTACCATGTGCTGGAGCACATGATTCTGTCACAGGCTAGGGCATAAAGAGTGTAAACATCTGTTTTAACAGTTATCACGGATGAAGGTGTGGAGATTTGTTTGGGAAAGGAAACCATGTTTCTTTCTCTTGTTTCCGGGGGATCAGGCTAAATTAATAGAATCACATTTTCAGTTACCTACTTAAGCAATGGTATCCTTTTAAATTTGTGATATTCATACCAGCCATCTACTATATTCTCCTGAATATTGCCACTATTTAGGAAGCAGTGTGACATTTTAACTGCAATAATATTTTCTTTTTAATAATTTTCTAATTGAGATGAGATTTGTTAAGAATATATGCAAGCAAATGTTTGTTAGAGCTACAGGTATTTTTTGGCTTGTTTCAAACTGACTGTCATTAATTTATGAAAATAATGACTTTAGCGTGATCAGTTAGGTTTATGATACCATAATACTATCCTGTCAATAATCCTGGCAGTAGTCAAAGAGGATACAGGGTCTGTGTATTACGTCCAAAGTCGAAACATTCCCTTTTATTACTTTAATGGGGGGGAAATGAAGATTGACATTTATTGCATTGCAGCAACAGGCAGAAGTTACCCTGACTTTAAAGTTTAACAGCTAGTTTTGTTCAATATTAAAAAATGCCTCCACTGGGATGTAATTTTGTATTTTTTGTGGTAGGTTTCTATCAGTATGATTTTGGATTGTGGAAGCAGCAGAATAGCAATGCGTGTTAAAATGGATGTTCTACATACATCCTACTTAGACCTGGTTCATGTAGTTACTGAACCTATTTTTTTATAAATATCATAAATCGCCTTTAAACTCTATCCAAGAAATGGTTTAGGAAGGAAGGAGATTGTGTTGTGCCATTTGTACGTGCATTGGCAGTAAATAAATACAGCCAAAGATTTAAGATACTGTTCTTATCATGCTTTTATTCACATCCTTATCAAAATATGAGCTCCTACAGCCTTGTGGGTGATCAATGAACATTCCTACTGCTACTGAAACAAACGCAAGGGCATCCAGTGCTTTGTTCGTTCTTATCTAAACAAGAAATCACACGCTGTTCATCATCCATTATTTCATCAGTGATAAAAATCAAACACTTTCTTTCAATCTGCTTCACCTTAGTAATTAGATAGTAGGCCTACATCTTTTTTCAAAATCTATATGACCACTCTCATTTAAGAAAGGAATCATGTGGTTGAACACAACTCTTATATGCTCATGTAACATGCAGGACCACTGCAGAGCATGTTGCCATAGTATGACTGCACTATGACACTGGTTTACCAAGAAGCTGTATCTTATCTAAAGCTGTGTAAAGTTGGAGTCAAACATGAGATGCTGGTAAATGATCAACCACAGGGATATGACAAGACAGTTATGATGGATAGATGTGGTAAGACAGTATTCTCTCTATACTAAAACCAATTGCCATTGGTTGTTTACCGGGTGTACCAATGCAACTTTCAAATGGATACCTGGAAACATCCAGGCTCTGAGAAGTGCAGTCATTAATTATTCTATCGTACGTTAATCCATGCAGTAAATCACGGAGTGTACATGATCAGTAGTAACCACACATAATTGTAACATCTAGCCATCTTCTTATCTGTGATTATTTTCGCTGTGTAGCCTATGTTAAGATTTGACCGGTGGATATTACGACGTGATAGGCGGCAACTAGCTAGCAGTCCAAAGCTAGCTGCAGCTAGCTGGTCCGTCAGCTGGGGTAGGCGCTCCGCAGACTGACATTTAACTGTTTTTTTAACTTTTTTGAAGCTAGTCTCTGTGCCATGTCATCTTTAATTTAACCAATATTTTTGTATGTGTGTTGAGTTAAATGACCAAGGGAACGGCTTTCTTTTTGGGCTACGTAGCTAGCTAGGTCAGTGAATAAACAATGATAGTTTTGTGGGTCATCATCGGGTTGACATGTTAGCAGCTGGTTAGCACGCCAACTAGCTGGTGAGGATACATTTTTATTATTGTTTATCAGCCACTTAAAACAGAAAGGCAATACTTACACATGCTTGTATAGGTGAGGATTACTCTGCAGACTGTGTATGTGAGAACACGAATACAAACAAACACATACTCGTTTAGCTTGCCATCCGTCTACAGCATAGCTCTTCCGCCGTCCGTCATGGCGTTCATGATTTGAGCAAGTTAAATTAGAGCATGACGTCACATGCAAATGGTCTATTCTCAGAATCAACGTCAATAATTTTTTTACTGTCTATGATCCCCGCAATGTAGATCTGTAGAACAAGACTAAAATATCAGTAATTCAGCAAGTGATTTCATGCACACAATCTATCAGACTATATTTTTATATTTTACGTACATATTGTTTTTACATATTTAATGTTTACATTTTTTTTTGTATATAATACTTATTAGAGACACATCAGTGAGAGCTCTTTAGTCAGGTTAATGCAAGTGTGTGTGTGTGTGTCTCTGTTTGTGGCAGAAAGGGTGGTAGACAGCTTACACAAACCCAACAGCATATCACCTCATCTGTCAATCAAGCCACAGGGGAGGTGAAGGGTAAGGAGGAGACAGGCACGCTGGCTAATCATTTTGTAATCAGGCGTCAAAACAAAACAAAAAAATGTTTATCTGATCAGTGCGGGCGGCTGCCAGAGTTGACATGGATGTTTTTTTTCCTCCTGTGTCATCATGTCAGGGCTAATGGACAGTGGTAAGCAGGGGAGTTAATTACTTTTGACGACGCTCCCTGCTAATTTCCCATTTATATGGAGTCCCTTTTCTCCTCTGCCATCGGCCAGGCAGGCAAAATGCATCAGATCCATCAGAATATCAACACCGTCTGAGCATATCAAAACATTCTGGACACTATTGTCTCCTTTTTTTAATTGTTTTTTTTTCCCAAAGCTTTCGAAGTGAGGTAGGGGAGGCAGCATTTTTCCACAATAGGGGACAAATAGAACAAACACACATAACCTGGAAACACGTTCCTTTTCCTTGTGTGTCTTGCTCTTTCAGGTATTCTGACCTGTTTTAGCCTTGGTCACTGGTTGTGTCTTGGTTTTGACCAAGTTTTAGTTGGACTTTTGATTATTTATTTATTATTGTTTGGCACAGTTGCCCTTGGTCCACCCCAGCTCCTGTGATTCTGTTTTAAATACAGGGGCCAACAACAGCATATTTATAAAATACTGTAGAATCAGGGTACTAAACCAAGCTGGTTCCCAAGGAAAGACACAAAAATCAAATATAAATTTCAGTCTTATTACACCCGACACCCAGAAACACACAGTGTTACAAGGTGTAAAGTACTGCTTCTCGAAAAGAAAATGGTCATGGTTAAACATTAGTTTGGCCCACGGATTCCACCCAAGGTTGACCAACACAGTAAATCCAGTCTTGAGTTGTGACACAGCCGTCTCACACCTAAGAAAAGCTCGTTGACTGGCAGACAGGAATTTGAGAGGTTGCTACTCTAAAGAGAGGATGACTTTCTTTCATTTTGCATGAGTTACACTTTGTCATCTGGCACACAATCACAACCTCTGTCACTTTTCTTTGCATCCACTGTACTCATGTTGACATCACATCTTGCCAACAATTAACATTTCATGCAATCCACAACTTTTTTTTAAATCAGACCCTATATTCCAGTTTTATCACTAGTCTCAGTGAGTCACTCCAGACATGAGTAAGTCATTCCATCCATCATATTACTGGACCTGCATGCGCATGCGTGTGACGGAAAGCTGTGAATGCACAAAATACATCATACGGAAACACACGCAGCGTGTTGACGAACGGAAATAATGTGGACATGGAGGCCACTTTTTATTACTGTTCAACATACTTTTGTGTGAATAAATTAAACTAAGCAAACCCACAATAAAGGTTAAAGGTCTGAACTAGAAGTACACAGTAAGTCAGTAGTCTACACTTGGATTGCTCAGTAAGTCTTTTGGGGGCATTTTGTTATTTCAGGGGACAATGATTCTGGAGAAAGCTGCAAACAATATCGGCTCATCGTGAACAGGCATGTTTTGAACAGGCAATGCACTAGGTATTTTAAACTCTTGAACTCCTCCTTTTCTCCTCACCCTGACCTGTGTAAACCTGGCTAAAACGCATTGGAAAGATCTGAGATGCAAATGGGATGGTATAGGGTCATTTTTACATTTTTGTTTTTCTTCTATGCTTTGTGGGTAGAATAAATCTGAATCAGAACACCTTATTGATCCCCTGAGAATTTTTTTAGTTGCAGTTGCTCACAGTCAGGTTCAAGGTATGATAAGAGTAAGAAAGTGTAAGTCAATAAGTGTATAAAGTAGATAAAGTAACCTAGCCACAATAATAAATAAATAAAACGTTAAGTAGAAGTTCTTGAGATTATCTTACACGTAAGATTAGGTTAAAAAAATTGTTTAAAGATTGTACTAATTCTATTGTAGTGCAGTGTCAACATAAATACAGTACAGACATAAATAAGTACAGTGTGAATTTATGTAGCAGCAGTGAACAAATAACACCTCTGCACATGTAGCTGATAAAGTATTGCACCAAGTAATTATTACATAATTTCTCAAAAATATATGGAGATGTGATGTGGAGATACGGTCTGTGAGAGAGTAGATAGTCTATTAATTGCTAGTGGTTAGTGGTTTGATCTCCAGCGTCTAGAGTCCATGTGTCATAGGATTTGTATGATTGTATTTAATTTGCTCTTTTGAAAAAAGCATTACATATATGCAGTTTAATTATGACTAAATTATTCATTAAAGAAAATGCATTGTGTACCACATAACTGCAGCTATAGTACAAACACTAGGTAGAGATTCAGGGAAATTCTGTTACAAAATTCTGTACAAAACATTCTCAACCAGGTCTAAATCTATGCCCCTGACAGCTGGCTCTGAAACCCAGAGAACTCCTGCTTGAACCCTTTTACATTATTATATGTTATCCTAATGGTATCAGTCATCATACATAATCCTTGTATTGGGCCTGATAAATGATGGCTTCCTGGCTAATATATGTGGAAGGGCCAAAATTGAAGAGGGACATTTTATTCTTGGCCATCAATCTGATCAGGATCTGTGGGCACTAGTGGAGATGATGCTAATTCATTTTGGAAGGGCCTCAGTGGGCTACTAGGGGCCTTAAGGGTTGGTGATGGGTCCTCACCCTATGATTGAGATTCTAAAAGTGGCCTTGTTTTATGGGATTCTTAATTTACAGAGGCAGGCACTGCTATAGATGCCTGGTCAGTAAAGCCAAGGGGCAAAGGAGCATTCATGGCTGACCTCTAAGGGGTACATTGTTCAACCACAAATTGAATAATGTTGGGTGTGCATCTGCAGATATCTTTAGGAAAATGTGGATTGAAAGATGCGTTCAATGTACATATTAGGATTTTCTAGACAAACGAAAATATTTGATAATATGTTAAGGAACTACGAGTCATGTAGGTGTATTCAGAGTCTTAAATGATTTATATTGGTCATCTATCTTTGATTGAATTTGAAGTGGTGACATCCATATACCTTGTAGGTCATAGATATAAATGATGATACACAGACAAGCATGTCCCCAGCTTCTCCTCACAGTCCATAGAGGGAATAATAATCAATCTTTCTGCCACAGACTCTTTGGAAAAGTAGTTGTTGTTGAATTTAATAGCACTAACTTGACGCTCTAAACAGTGGGTCTATGAAGGGTTGATTCTTTCAGGAATGGCTCTTAGAAACCAAGAGATTGATAAGCATTTAAGCATGACACCAATCAATCAAAAAGACAAATCCTCTGTGTCACTCTGTGCTGTGTGCTATTCTATGGGAGACAGGCATTCTCCTTGCATGCAAACAATGTCCCCAATTTGTTAGAGACACAATAACAGCCCTGGCAGGGCCTATTTGCATCACTGTGTGAACGACAAATGTAATTGATCACAATATTGATTATGGTATTTTGGAGAAAAGAGATGTCCCGAGAGAGCAGTTGATTCAGTTGAACAATCAGATTCTTAGATTTATCTTCTTTGACCTTACTGAAGAAATCTAAAATGGCTTTAAATAAAAAATAAAAAAAAATAAGCATAAGCAAATATTCCTATTCAACACAAATGAAAACATAGGATAAAGATTCTGTTCATGACAAATGGCAAAAGATTTCTTTCCCTATAATTCCTTGTGCCACATCTTTTCTCTTTTCATACAAGCCTTAAAACAACAAGAAAATTCTAGACTCCATCTTCCAGGCACTTCTAATTGTGCCCATTGTTTTCTACTAGTAAATGACCAATGCTTATCTGATGAGTTGAATTATTTATTAAAGAATCTGGGGAGGATGTGGGGAAAATCAGTTATTCTATGCTGTGTTAGGTAGGTTGAACCAGGAGGGGACGGGCAACAGAGTAGCAGCAGTGAACTGGACAAAACTCTGGATTAGGGTGAAACAAGAGAGAAAGAAGAGGTGTCTTGGGTTCATCACGTTAATCCATTAGTACAATGTCAAGTCAAAATAATTTCCCTCTTGACTGAAGTTGTAGAGTCTCATCCAATAGGCTTCTTCAGTTCTACCACCAGTCAGCAGAACAAATGATGCAGCCACACCACTTGTTTGAGTCAGCCAGCAGGGTGACTCTCTAATTGAAGATGTACATCACTCTGCAACAGTTGCATATTATTAACACACAAAACAAGGGGCAATTGATCATTAGTGCATCAATATGTAGTTTGCATAAAATTATTTCCTTTAAATAGTCTGTGTTTGAGGTGACCCAGGGTTGGCTCATCAATAATGTAAATGAGCCATTAGGGCATTAAGAGGCTGTCTGTGGAAATGACAGACCACCAGGCATCAGTGAGTTAATATCCAATACGGCACTCCCTGTCACATAGGCCAATGGCTAAGCTGATTATAGACACAAATTACACATGCCTAGCCTGGCCTTGCCTTTTTAAACAGTTCCAGTTAAAATAATGTTGTTTTTCATGTTTGAATATCAATTTACAAAAGACAAAATATATATTTTAATCTGACATTGATTCACAGAAGTTCTTTTGATATCAATTTACCAATTTTCAAAATCTTATCTTGTCATTCTTATCTTATTCTTGGAGTGTTGGCTAGACTGTTGGTTGTGACACAGTTTCAAATAAAAAAAGGAACTAGAGATGATTACAAATGTGATATGCTCCTGTGGAGACTTCCCAATGAAGCAGTCAGAGCTCATCTCAGACCGTGTCCTTTGCCTCAAAGTGCTCCTGGCTGCCACCTGCAACCTTGAGATTCCACCTCTCCCCTGTCTCCCTCCACTCTTCTACTTGTCTGCCAATAATAAGGAGCCAGATGAAGTGGCAGTGAGAGGAAATGTTTACCATGAAATTGGTTGTGTCATCTTTAGAATATGTGATGCAAGACACAGAGAAGGATATCAATGCAATCCATCATACCATCGATTCTTGCAGGATAAATTATTCAAACTCAGAGCCGAAACGTTATTTAGAAAAGTCGGTCAGTCTGCACCAAGTTGCTGTTTTTTGACAATGTTGCAGTACAATACAGTAAAAACAATCCAATATTTAATTTTAAACTTTTAAAGCTGTCACTTCAGAAGTGTTCATTCAACTTCAGTGTACAGCTTCTTGTAGTACAAACTTTTCTCTCGCTGTGTGCATACTTTTAAATAAGGAATAATCTTTCTTATCTCGTGAATTACACGGCTAACTCTGTTGTTTTTGCTGGCAAAGGAAAATGGCAGCCTATCCTCCACCTGCTGCCAGCAAAGATGACGGCCTTAACTACTTGTGTGTGGAGTTGAAATTCACTTAGGACAACATTGTAGGGACAATGATCAGTAAAGTTGTAATCAAATTTAAATCTTTGTTCAATATAGTTTTGGAAAAAGTTACACAATATGTGTTTTCTGTGTATGTGTGTGTGCGTGCGTGTGTGTGTGTCATATACACTTAGACGGCCTGTATCAGACCACGTCAGATTGGTAGTGTAAATCAAGCCTATTTAGGTTGTAATGATAATGATCTACAGTATCAGCTGAACTAATATGATCAAATATCTCAGTATGAATGGGCCATACCTTTACCTGCCATGCCACTCGGTGCCCAAGCTCTGCCATCATCTCTGAATGCTAGCACACGAGGGGGCTCGTTAGCCCTCTATTACAGATGTGACAAGCACACCATAATAGCCCAATTATCCCAAAATGCCAAATTTCACTCCAAAGGAAGAGGAGTGTGTAGTGATTAATGGTGAACACTTAAGGGAAAGAGTTAGACAACGCTGTTGGATAGGAGAAAATATGTATCAGGCTGCCACCACTACAGATGCTTCCTCCCTCCTGACAACTGCAATTCATTTGAGATGCTATTAACATGCATAATTATGCTAATCAAGCAGTAATTAAGTGCCAATTCATCAGAGACGTTTTTTTTGTCTGTAATTTCATCAAGCATGGCTGTTGGGGTTTATTTTTTCTTGCATATTTTTTTATGCAATATTGCCCAAAATTACCTATTCTCATCTAGCATCCTCTTTGCTGTATGTATTTGCAGTTTGTAAACAGGATGTGTTAGCGATGGGATGTAACGGATCCCCTCTCTAACACATTCATTGCATTTCTACAAGGTTCATAATACCACAGTAAATGGTGAATTCAGAAATAAATACAATGAATACACAAAGTTTTCCTGAACCTTAATGACAAAATAGGCATTTGTCAGTGATTTCCAAAATAACCTATACAGTATGTTGTACATGGTACATTTTGAACAGATTAATCTGACAATGTCATCTGGCCCTTTCACACAGCTGCACTCATCCCGTATCCGCAGCTTCTTCTAAAATTTCAATAACATTAACACAAACATAAAAGATCACAAGTGAACAGGAAGAGGATTGTGAGCTAGTGGTTTTGCCATCTCTGATTGCTTGTGGACAGCATCAGATTGATGGAATGATCAATTAAATACACTGTATGATGCCATTTAATTACGGTGTAATAATGTTGTGAAAAAGTAAATGAGTTGTTTTGAATAAAGAAGGCAACAGTTTCTTTTCTGCAAGCTGCTTTTAATTGATTTTTGAAAACAATGGGAGCCAATTTCTTCTAGTAAGTGTGGTAAACCTGCAGTTTAATAGGTACTGCAGCTGACAGTTGAAAATGCCAAACATGTAACCCAGTATGTATAAAGACACACACACACACACGCACGCACGCACACACACACACACACACACACACACACACACACACACACACACACACACACAGACACACACACACACACACACACACACACACACACACACACACACCATGTAACTGTCATAACAATTTTACTCAGCACCACTTCAATAGTGTTTTGCATTGATTGGTTGTCCTCTTTACAGATTGTCCACATTAACCTTTACTGATTGACTTTCTCTTTGTATTCCTGTAATGGGCCCTGAAGAATAAGAAGAAACCAACCCACATAAAGAACTGCAGTCTTTGTGTGCATCTTCTAAAAACTGTTGAAAACAAAGTATCGGCATGATCCCAATTGACACGTAACTCTTTAACTCTGGGTTCTCAAGGAGAGACAACAAATACCATTGCAATCAATTAAACACAGATAAGGTGTTTAATTCCCCAATCATTTTTTTATTATGTCCAAGAAAACCTCCATTCTGCATTATCTCCCGTATCGCTGCCCTTGCTTTGGTACACAATGCCACCATGTCTTCTGAGGCCGTGTGGCACATATGAAATGTTATCTGCAATGGCATTCCTCTGTCCAATTCCACCCAGAGAGTCAGACAGGTGTTCTCATTGGACATGAAAGCCTCTGGTGATGCATGTCAGTCTTAATCACCCATGATGATGGCTTGAGGCAAGGAAACTGCTTTTATTCCTCTGACATGGAAACTCTTTTGAGTTTCAGCACTTTTATGATAGTTTTGGCAGCCTGAACAACCATTCAGCCAGAACGACCATTCAGACATGTGGTGTACAGTTGCAACTCCCTTTTTATCAGTATTTTATGCATCCATTTTCCTAATTTTTTCCTTAACTATGGTAAAATGTGTAATTTTGCTCTTCATGTGAGTGTCTCAGCCCACTTGCAAACATCCCTCATCTCTATCCTTTTTTCAACACTGTGTTGCTTCTTTCACATCCGAGTGGTCCCAAGCTTCTGGAGTCCTGTTTGTCCTGATGTGTGTGTGTGTGGTGTGTGTGTGTGTGTGTGTGTGTGTGTGTGTGTGTGTGTGTGGTGTGTGTGTGTGTGTGTGTGTGTGTGTGTGTGTGTGTGTGTGTGTGTGTGTTTATAATGGAAATGAACCACCACACTGACATGTTTGAGAACAGTAATATTCATACATTAGATTTAATAAGGAGTGTGTCACACATGACCAGATGTTGACTAAATAACTAAAGTGGTGACACAATGCTCAATCTTTAGTGGGTTGGAGGACTCCTCAAATGTTTCCATAATTGTCTTATATCATAGTGACTGATGTCTCTCTTCGCTTTGCTACATTTTTCAGGAAATGAAAAAGCCGGTGTAGAAACTAAGCATGACAGGGAGTGAGTTGCTTTGGCTACCAATAAATAGGCCCCTTGGCGCCACGGGGGCTGATCATAACCAAGCTTTATTTTCCAAAACCACGTCTCATCATGCACGTTTTGGACTGCCACTATCACCATATCTATGTGGTGAGGTCAGATCATTGGCAGACAATCCAAGGAGATTTATAGCTTACTATAACTGATTTTCCAAGTAAATACTATAAAACAACATCTAAGCTAGATAAGGCTGTTACATGGTAAGCACTGACAAACAGCCTGGTTGATGATGGCTGGCTGTACAGGAAGAGATGCGCTCTGAGGTTTGATGGGGCAGAAGAAGGCTCATGCAGACGGCTGGCTGCTCATTTTGACGGCGTGTCAGGGTTGGCTCGCAAGCTGCTCTGCCGCATCTGGGTGATGCAGTCATCATTGTGGCAGGCTTGTCAGAACAAACTGGTGCGCTGGAGACAGATACAGATTTAGTGGCTGGATGGGGAGTATGCAACACATGCACCACCCTAACATCAAATATGTTCCCCAAACTGGCAAGCTGGTGGCAAGTTAATGACAGGAACGACCAGTGACATCATATAAAAACATGATTACGCTCCACTAAAGACATCTGAGTGTGTCCATAGATCAAACAGACAGGGTGATGACTTAAAGCACTTACACACTGGCATTACTTTAAACAGGAGCCTTGGTAGCAGAATAAAAGTCGGCATCTATAATTGAAATGGCAAATTTCACCACCAACGTGATACAGCATAAATAAATATTAAGCACACGCACACACACGCGCACACAGAAAATAAATGAGAGAAGAGGAGAGAGAGGGCTCAGGCTTTGCCAAGCGGGTTTTTATCGCATCACCAATGCAGTGTTTTTATTTGCGATATATTCAAATGAATTGACAGTCTCAGTGGGAGAATATTTGTGTAATCATTAGCAAACTGTTTGCAAATTATTTAAGCAATGTAAACCATGAAAATTTACTTCCACCTTTTTTCTTATACTGCCATTGACAAGTAACTTGGAAACCAATAAATGTCACAGTCGCTTTCACTTAATTAAAACAATAGGTATCATATTCCAAGGTAAGATGTCAGTCATACCACAGCCTCCTGCACATAGCAATTTACTGCTGAAGTGTTATGAGAGAGGGTGACACAAATAATAAACTGTCAGCTGATGGAGGCTGGATCACATTACTGAAATTAGTTAAAATGCACAATTTTACAATGCCATATTCTCTTAACACATGCACACACATTGCTAACCCCCCCCCCCCCAACACACACACACACACACACACACACACACACACCACACACACACACACACACAAACACAGAACCGAATGGAGGATGCAGTTTAAAATAGGGAGAGTTGTAAATACATTCACATGTTTGATTTTTTTAATGCTTTAATGCATGCCTGTCTGTATTTCTTTTTAAATTGATCATTTGAATTGTGACATAGTCTAAAAGGGCTTCTATCATTCTATTCAGTTTCTAATATTGGACTGTCCATCACCAAACTAGCCAATGCACAAACACCAGACCTCTCACATCAGACTGAGCCCAGTGTTTGAATAAATCTGTGACATCATCTCATGTCCTTTCTGCTGGCATGATACCCATGATCCAATCTTTCCAGCTCCAGGTTTAATTGCAAATATAGTAATGCAGTCCAACAGATCAAACACACATTTATAGTAAACTAGCAAACAAGGTAGTGTCACTGAATTGAAATCTCATTCTTACTGACTCTTAAATATCTACAGTAATAAAAGGGAAAATTAAACAATACTGCTAAATGACAAAAAAGTTAAATACTAAGTGGTGCACCTCACTGAGTTGACCGTAAATGTGCAGCACTGCTAGTTTATGACCCATGACATAACCACAGTCAACACTGACATCTGCTGGTTCAAAATGCAGATTTATTTTTTGGAAAACCTACAACTTTTTCTTTTATGCATCACACACTTCCCAATCATTACAAACATCTTATATTAATAGTTTCTTCTTTGTATTTCAGACTTTTACATTTGCGAAACCCACCATCCCAATCCTCAGTCCTGCAGCCCTCTATTTTGTATTTAACATGGATCAATTGAGTTGTGTTACAACCTTATCAACATGACTAATTTATTTATGAACATTTGTAATCAGTGATCAGGATGTTAGAGAACTAGGGAGGTAAAAAGATTTCCTACTTTTTGTGTTTGGTCTAAATGATGCTTTTGCAAGCAGGTTCAGAGGGGGGCTGACTACTGCCCTGTCTGCCACACTCACAGACACACCTACAGAATCCTAGTAGATTTAATAGGACTGAAATTGGTTTATTAAGACTGTGTTTCATTACAACACTCAGTCTATGAAAAATGGAATACTCCAACCAATACTAGTTCTGTTTCGTATAGGCTTCGCCCTCTAAGGGCTACGCCATTGGGCTATTGGGTTTATCCCTTCGCGCATGCGCAGTCGTGAAGATTTTCTTTCCCGCCCTTGCGTCCAGCATGGGCCTCAACTACGTCTTTATTTACTGTATATGTACACAGCGGACCCGTTATTCATCTCCCACTTTTTCTTCACTTACGCAGTATGAAGACAAGAATTTCCAGTGGTGCTCGCGTCTGCCCCTCCTGCCGGACCGGCTACATCCTGCCACCGGACGTTCAGCCCCGCTGCGGGACCTGCCTCGGCGCCGTTCTTTCCAGCCAGGCTCGTACCCGCCACGCCCCCTGCCAGTTTTGCGCCCGCCAGTCATCTAAAGAGCTAAACTGACAGCCGGAAGCTTTTCTGGTCTTGCCAGGCTAGCGGGGACGGGAACGGGAGCGAGGCAGACAGACGGAAACAAATCGGCAACACCCTGGATCCGCTGGCGGACGGCGTCTTTCAACGAGCATGAGTCCGCTGGCTCGGTTCTCTCGGACAGCGCCGCCGTTACCGTTTTTTCCCTCCTTACCCTTAGGAGGAATTCCCCCTCTCCTGGGGGGGATTAGGCCTGGAGACGGCGATGCGTGATTTTTTTTTTTTTATGCGTGACTTCACGACTGCGCATGCGCGAAGGGATAACCCCAATAGCCCAATAGCCCAATAGCGTAGCCCTTAGAGGGCTACGCCTATACTCATAGAATCTGGAGTTACCTGAGTAACTATTGTTCTGTTGGCATACATGTGCATACAGTAACTCTATAACAATTGCAACACACTGGTATTAGATGAAGTGGACTAGTGGATTAGTTAAAAGCATGTAAATAGTAAGCCAGAGGCATACAGTATCCGTAGTCCACGCAATCATGTCTGCTACATTTCATTTGGACTATGAACTATGTATGTTAACAGATGCCATACCAACACATACCCTGCTTATAATGTCCTTTCAGGACTCTCCCTTCTTTCCAGTAAAAATAATAAGCCAGTCGTTGATGGGTGCAAAACAATCTAGGGATCTTTTATTTGGTTTGAGCTACTCACAAAGAGAATTATTTATTTTGAAAAACAAATATGCAATACAGTGCGACATGGCACTTATTTATAGTTGACCAATTAAACTGTAAGAATTACATCCCTAAAACTAATTTACTTTAAAATAATTTCAAATAGTCTAAGACATGGTACTTTGTACTACAGTGAGGTCTATTAAGACATAGTCAATAATAATTAGTTCAAATTAAAGCTGGATATTGTATGACATCCTTTCTATTAAATAACCTATTGTACTCAAACCATAAAACATCGTTCTGGGGTCAACAACATTCACTGGAAGACTACGTATAACTGCCTCTAGACACGTAGGCAATACTAAACTCCAGATTATGTCTTGGGGAAGTTGGCAATTCATCATATTAATTTCCTTACTAGGCTATACACAAACATTTTATAACTGCATGAAAACAAGTCAATTTTTAAATTAAAGCTCTTAAGCACAACTTTCTTCAAAATGCAACCTGGGGTCTTTTTGTGAATGTACCTGAGTCAAACCTTTGTTTCAAAGCATATTTAGGATGGAAGCCACTGTATTATCGTTGTTCGGTCAAATGGCCTTTTGATTGGGAGTGCTGACCGGAAAAACCAACAGCTACAGTGAGTTGTTAAAACCTTTCTTTTTAGTAAACTCTGTGTACGCAAACAATGCTCTCAGTGCTAGATTTCATTTGTAGAGCCCCTGGTGAGACTTGGAGCAAAGTTTAATGTTTTGTGGAGATTTCTTAGTGTTTTAAAAATAATGATTTTGATGTAATCATAGAAGTGCCCCTGGCACTCCCATTCAAAAGGCCATTTGACTGAAAAATGATAATACAGTAAATCTTAAAAGTGGCACTTCCGTCCTAATTATGCTTTTAAAGCAAAGTACATTCACAAAAAGACCCTACAGGTTGCATTTTGGCTAGAGTTACGCTGTAATGTTCACCAGCAAGAGGATCATTGATTGTTTGATTCTTTTATTTTTGTTAGCTCACCAACCAAATCAAAACTGATTTTATTTCAGTCTTGACTGCTATGGCAGCTATTAAGGCGCCTCCCCTTCAAAGAACCTGGGCTAGCACAAACCAAACCTCCTGTACAACAGTGTGGTGCCAACCATTTTATATTTCAGATTTTTGACCAGAAATGGGCAGCCTTGGATCAACTGCACATTTAAGATCCTAAGATCCATCCTCCAAAAGTAATGTGTCTCTCTAACTATAATGAAATTTATTGCACCAATGCTAAAACTTTTCTGAAATTAAAAAGTCTCAAAACGTAAACTTGAAAATTACATCTGTTACTCACATGCAGTAAGTAATGTATGTAATAATTGAGCTGACATTTGATGAAGCTGTTTAGAGAGAGAATATGCAATAAAGCACCAGATGGCAGCAAAAGCATTTGCGTTGATGGTCTCCAATATTACAACAACAAGACATGACGAGACTATGGTAACCGTTGATCCGATGCTTATTATATTACTGCATATTCATAATCAATGAAACAAGGCAACATTTAGATAGGAGAATCCTTTACAAACAAACCTGATTCAAAGGTGCAGAAGAGTAAGTGTAGTGGCAAGAAACAACATGTTTTAATTGTTCATACAGACAAGACATTCTTAAAGTAACTGGTGTCACTTATTATACTGTGCGGCCAATCCAGATATATAACAAGAAATGGTCATCACCGTTCTAACTAAATCTGCAAACATTTATACACAAAATGGTCTGTAAAATAGTAAGTAGTAGTGAAAGTAGAAGCTGTGGAATCCAAATGTAGAAGGAATGCAGAGAGCAGCTTTCATAAAACATTTAACACAATGTCACCATTCATCACCAATTTAGATGAATTTTGCATTAAGCAACATCTGGTTAAAAATACATTAACAACAATTAACATCAGCTGCTTAATACAGCATTATTGCAGCCCATTCAGCAAGTTCCTCATGGATTCATCTTGGGTGCTTTTCTGCATCAGAATTTTCACTGATTTGCAAAGTCACTTAGAGAGTGAGACGGGAGTGTGCGGTATTTTTTTAATTATTGTTTTGGGCCATTAGCCAGAGCTCTTATCCCCACCTGCTCGCGCCTCTCAGTCTGTCTGTCCATGTTGGGGCTAAGGCCCCTGAGTGCTGCAGAGGGCAAGCGAGAAACTCCATTCACTGTCAGCGCCCCACTGTCTATTGGGCAGATATAGTCTGCAGATTCATCAGGTTTCCTCTTCCTGAGGTGACTAAATTGAGTGAAACCTAGCTTCTTTGGCTGAAAACACAAACAAGTTCAATTCATTAATTAAGCATTTAGATTTGATGCTGCTTCAAATACATAGCATTGTGATTCTTAGATTGTGCTCTTACCTTTACTTTAGCAGTGGTAGTGAGGGGCACGTGGCCTGTGGCATTTCCATACTCTCGCTTCTCCTGCGTGGCCTGATGTCCCACCAGGGCAGAGAAGGCAGTGGCGAGGTGGCGACGTAGCAAAGTCTTTTGCGGAGGAATATTTAACAGCAGAGCCAAAGTCTCTGAGCTGAAGCGAGGCTCCAAGATCTAAGGAAGAGCATATTTTACAGCATGTGAAAGCAACAAATTTGAGTCTCCAGGAATGTCATGCAAGCATGTGAAAAACTTGCAGACAAGTTCGACATCTACATGACTTACAATCAGCCCACCATGAACACCACTGCCCCGTAGATTGGGGGCATACTCGGCTAAATCCACTGCTCTCAGCCACTCCATCACGCGATGGTTAGACCACTGCACCACCTCTGAGGGAGAGGGCTGTTTCTAAAGAAGATAAAAATAGAACTTATTAATCATTCATCTTACTCGTAACTGTTTTACCTATCTACAAAAAACACTGGAAGTTGGCAGAATGAAGCTTTAACAGTGCTTAGGCTTTGTAGGCAGTTATACAGTATGAAAGGAAAAATGCTCTATGTTTGAAAGCATTTGATGTCTGTCTGTTGCCATCTTGTGGGAAACTTATGTGATAGCACCTATCCACCATCTGAGAGCAGAATTCACACAAAAACTGTAGCATAACATACAATATAAAACCTACACAGTATAACTACTACATACAACACTCCCTGGCACAATCCCCAATTTCCACTTACTCCTTTCCATCTCGGCTTACCTCTTCCCCTGGCCTACGTCGAAGACAGTTGGGGTTGAACTTGTTGGCGTGAAGGACATGGATGGCACATTTAATACTAAGATGATGAAGCTGGCTGGTGACCTTTAGCGTCAAGAGGTCATTCTGAGTGAATGACAAAAGAACATCAGTGAACTTTATAGAAAAGTATAGAAATCCATACCATGTTTTAAATCATGTTTTAAGTCATGTTGATATAATTGAAATGTATTTGCAGGCCTCCACTTTAATAGAAAATGTTACAGTAGATGGATGGTTAAGTCGTACCACTGTGAGGTATTGTATCATTCGACCATCCACTCGTGCTTCATGGAAATTATCTTTATACTGAGGCAAACCAATGTCATCCAACCAACCTAAATGGGTGAAAATCAGACATTAATTCACTTCACTCACTACACTTTGGAATGCTGATTTAAGTATCCTCAGCTGTGAATACACTGTAATAACTCAGTTAAGATGCAGTTCCTGGTTTTGAATTCTGGCCATATTTGCATGTTTTCAAATATATTTACATCTCACACATGACATGTCTTTGTTTGGTTTGTAGCACGATAAGTCTCCATCTCTATTTGTAGATCTAATTCAAATGAGAATGCAGTGTGAGAAGTTCAGAATATGTAATACATTATGTAGAAAGATGCTTACGGGTGACCCAGATGTAGTCCAGCTCTGATGATTTTTCTATAACTTTAGTGGTGAATGCTTTCAGAGCAAGCTGCAGCTTCTTCCTGTGCAGTGGATTCTTCATACCCATCTCCTGAGGTCAGAAAGGAATGTTTGTCACAATAAAATCAAAGATTGAGAAATAATTGGTGGTTTAACCATACACCATGCAGTTTAATTTCATCCGATAAATCTTTTTTAATTTTCAAATGTATCCATGGATGTTTCTTTCTCCAACCTAATATCTTAATACTGTATATATCTTATGCTCTAACCTTCTCAAAGTCCTGAGGTGTTGCAGACAGCAGTATCTGTCCATTTTCAACCCACTGCCTGGTGAGATTGACATACTGGCCCAATCCATAGTCCTCCAGCCAGCCACATACTTGCTCTTTGGTCCACTGGCTGAATGGAACATTCATATCACTGAAATAAATAAAATACAATTCAGATAATTCATTTATAAATGTATTGCATGTATTTAAAATGGTGATTTTAATTGAAGGAATCACATCATACTTTTAAAACAGAGTTTGTTATTCTAAGAAAAGCCCTCAAGCCTCTTTTCATTTGGGTATTTAAGAAATGGTGGAGGTGGGAGAACCAAACCAGATTATTTTAATGCAGCAAAGTTTGCGACTTGACTGATACACAACTCTGAGTACCATACTACAAAGTCAGGTTTAGTAGAGGCACACTGAGCTTTACCGTGCAGAATCATATGATTCGGGGGTCCTGGTCAGTCTGGGTCCTGCTGTTGCACGCAGCCCACCTCTTCTAAACTGACCGGCATCGGGATCCGTTGCCTGGAGCCCTCCAGATTGGGTTCTTCGAAGTCTGTATTGGACAGGGAGGGTAAGCATGTCTGAAACTACTTTTTCATTGTTGTTACATATAAATAATAAGATGTAAGATATAGGTGATAATTGAAAATATTTTAAGCTACTGTAGACTTTTAATGCTAAAAGTCAATAGCAGTTATCAATATCACTCAACGTCGGATAATGTTGTGTAATTGTGTTTTAGTAATGATATTGTTGGTGTCGACTTGATCAGTGTGATAGTAGGCCAAGTGTAGAAGTAGAAGGATACTTTCACATATGCATAAATTGTTTCTTAATGATTTTTTCTCTTTACATAAACACATAACTCTCTTCACATAAACCTATATAGATTTAAATTTACCATAGATGTCATACACATTCTTTATTTAAGTCAATTTAATGTTTGGTTGTCCTTTTTTTGGTCTTGGTGCTCATTTGTGTTGATGCATTGTTGAGGATCAATGTATTTTCACACACTCACTTTCCCCAGAGCCTTTTAAAGCTCCTGTTATTCTTCATGTATTCTGGTGAGCCCACAGCCCGTTGGCCAGGCTGCGTGTTTGCTCCAGAATGGGGAACAGGGGAATTATCGCTTGAAGTGCTGTCGTCGACTTTCTCCAACTTTACTGTAAGAGGTTTCAAAAACACCAGTCAGTTAATACTAAATGGTATAAAAATATGGTATAAATTGTATGAATGTACTATTGAGGGCTACCTCTATGCAACATTGCATAGATGCATTTAATTAGTAGTTAAAAACAAACGGCAGTTTACCTTTAATAATTAGCAGACATAGCCTCACTGTAATCTTGCCAAATAAAACAACATTTCAAGAATGGGAACTTTGATAGTTCCCCTTTAGTTGAGGCATTGTAAAAGACACAATCTTGATGAGGATGATGACAGAGTAGAAAGCAGTGAACGCTATTTTGTCTCTTTGCGTACCAAAGAGCTAAGTAGTGCACATGTGGCAGTCTGCCTTTTCACAGTTCTCTATTCAAGAGAGGGAACACAGGTTACAGACCATTGATTTCAGCAAATAATCTGTTAATGCCCTGTGAAAATGAAAGCGTTTTAGCTACATTTTACAAGGTGTGATCTTTATGATATATGCAGTCAGTCACCACTCTACAACAGAATGCACCAGAAAGAAATCAGGGTGGGGCTCAAGTTAAAACTGGTCTGTGAAGCTGAGGAAGGGTGGAGCTGGGATGAATGTGGTCAATCAGAGCAAGAGAGAGGGTGTGTTTGGTAAAAAAGTCTATCCCATGATACATCTGCTCTGTCAGGAGCCTCTGCAATTAGATGTGATCAAAGATGTAGTGGTTGTCTGGTCAAAGGAGAGGGGTTTGTTCCAAATATGAACAAATCACATGGGAATTACTGGCCTCACGACTAGTCCACAGAAAAAGAGAGTCTGATCCTATGTCAGGGATTATTACTGCACACTTGACTGAATAAATATGTCTGGATTTACTTTGGCTGGAGTCTCCATCTTCGCTCCCATCTGGAGACCTTTGACTCTGGATTTCACTGCTGCTGTCTCTGCTCCCATTCTGCTCTGACAGAGAGGAATTCACAGGCGGTGTCTGACTTCTGGTGTCATCCAGACCACTCTGGATAAACCACACACAGATACAAATAGAAAAGACAATAACTGTAAATATCTGTACAAAACCTGATACTGTACAAATGAACAAATTCTGAGTTATTTCATGTATCAAATATGTAAGAAACAGCAACAGTAGCTTGTATACCGTAGAATAATTAAGGATCAGAATAATTCTGGTTTGGTTATATACACGAACTTAAGCTAAACTAAATGATAAGAATGATTGGTACACCAGATCTGAATGATGATTATAACATACCTTTTGTAAAGGGGCATTCGTTAGGTCATTCATACTACTTGAGAAAGGTTCTGATCTGAGAAGATAAGAACACAGTATTCTCAGTAAAAATCCAACAAAGAAATATTGGCGATTCATCCATTGACGAAAGGCTGCTTTTCTACCGGGAATCACTGTCCTTCTGGGCTGATGAAATAGATGTTTGTTGGGAGGAAGAACTGCTTGTGGAAACCTGTGATGAGTAGTAAAAAATGTTTATGCTTATGCCTAAAAAAAGAAAAGAAATTTGACCTCATAGATGAAATTGTTTGTACCCACTTCAGACTTTACATCCACTGATTTTGCACTGGCAGAGTCAGTATTCTTCATCAGTACGTGCGCCTCTTCCTCACTGCTGCTTGATGGCGTTCTACCATTTGAAAATGAACGAACAGCAGGTGGAGCTACAGTAACAAAGAGAAGAGATTTTTTTTCCTTAACTTGAGCAGTGGTGCCTGTTAAGGAGGGAAGTGTGGTGGCTTTCATTGTGCCCAGCATTGTTGCTAACATAATACTAATGCAACAAAAGAAGGATAAAGGAGTGAATTGATACTAATTACCTTGCCTTGTGGTGTGAGGGACCTCTCTGAATTGCCTGCACTGATTCAGGAGCAGTGTGAGCTCTTCGATACGTCTGTCCTGAAGAATAAACAGAGAGGAAACCTTAAGGTTAGGAAACACACATGTAAACTATCTGCTTCACTCTATTACTGACCGATACGCCACACAAACGTCCCTCTTTCACCATATGGCCTTTGCATCAAAGTAGTGGATAGGGTGGGGATTGACACAGGCCTGGCTGGAAATCTTAGTTGTGGAAAGCAGCTGCATATAGACTTTGTGTTTTGAAGTGGTGCCCATGCCTGGTTTTGTCATGGTTCTTTTAATGCAGCTCACTCCAAAATTAGGCTTGGCACATTGAGGCCTACTTAAGTGTGGCTTTGCCTGAAATGGCTCGCCTTGGGGTGGGTGTGCGTGTGGGTCTTCAGTAGTGTACCATTGCAGGCCCTCATATGTGAGTCTTTAAAGTCCAAGATTCTCTGGGAGGGAGAATACAAAAGACCCTCTGTACTAAAAATGGTTGGAGGGTGGTTCCCTTTCAGAAATGACAACATCTACAAACAGTTACCTTCTAACCTTTTAAACAGCATGATGATATCAGCTGTTTATAATGGCTAGTAAAAAAAACTTAACATTGTAGTAAACTGATGGCAACACACAAGCTGCATAATTACATTCTGTACAGCTGTGTTGACCAAAAAGAGAAAGGATAGATTTCCAGATCCCTGGCTACTTACCTTTTCATCATTAGCAGCCGCTAGTGATTTCATTCCACTCCTAAGGCTCTGCAGCTCCTGATCTATAAAGAAAAATCCAATATTGAATATTAATATGTATATGTAGCTCCTTCTATCTGTCTTTAGAAAGAAAGAATATGCAGAAATACATGCTAGCATGTTGTAGATTTATTCCACACAAAAGTGCCATTCAAACTGTGTATTTTTAGATTCACTCAAGCCTTGTTCATCTACCAATCATAGCTTTGGCCATTTCAGCTTTCACATATTTTATAAACTTCCTTTATAACTATTGGAGGCACACAGGCGGCATTGCTGGTGAGGAACAGTGATTATACTAAACAAGTACCCCAGAGATGTGTTAATCTATGACCGACGAAATGAAGAAAAAACAAGACATTATGCCCTGAGAAATTCATAAACACAATGAAAAAGCCAAAGGGAAGAGAGATTGCATCGAATAATTTTTAGAAACCAGTTGGTGATTGTAAAGCTGTCCCTCAGAGCAGAAGGAAACAAAACATAATTCAATACAGAGACATGTGTGGAGTAAGAAAATTATGAAAGATCAAAAGTAGACATGGCCCATGGGTTTAAATTCATCTTAATTAACTGTTCAGGCTTACATTTCCTGTACATCTCCTCTGAGAGAGATAGAGAGACAGAGACCTATGATGAAACAGTTTATTAAGGGCCAAGATAGACTTTTCCCCACAGCCATTACTGCAAGATAATGAATGCAAAAAGGAGTCATTAACTGTGTCACCTATCAGGCTGAGTAACTCTTTCAGAGTGAGAGGCTGTTGTTGGCAAGTTGGTCAGGGGCTTGAGGCTGGGTGCTTTGCCTACCTCTCTCCGAGCTCTCAGGGGATGGAGATGGTCTGGCCAGCAGCCGAGTGTGCAAGCTCTCGATCTGAGCGTTCTTACTGAGCAGAAGCTGCTGTAGGCTGCTGATCTCTTCCTGTGGGTGCAACACAAGCAGGAATCTTAGCAATCTTAGCAGAAAGGACATGCAGGTCTGTGCACTGTATGTGCCAACATACATCTGTTTTAACATGCACAGCTAAAATCGCTTTTTACATTCACAAAAACAAGCCATTTACATTGGTCCCTAGTGCTTGCACTTGAAACTCAAACTTAATAAGATATTGGTTGTTTATTTTTCACCACATATATCTAGAACACATACAACAAAGCACAGACATGGTTCTTATTTAAATTTGAAAGAATCAAATATTCTGCCATTCCTGTCTGGAGTTTGTTTGTTTTGATATACATTGCAGAGTATAAGGAAAAAACAGATGGCAATAAAGTTAAGTTCAGTCAGATCTATTTAGCAGTGCTTTCTGTCTATATAAGTTGTTTAGAGGACAGTTGAAGGTAGAAAATAGTACTTTTTGCCTCATGTACTCCCTGTAATTTTCAAAACACTCCTCCCTGGTGGTTTGTTTAAAAAGGTAGAGTAAGTTACATAAACTCACACATAAAAACGTGTTTATATAACTCAATATCAGCCATATCAACATAGGTAGCCAATTTCTTGAAGGTGCATTAACCATAGCTCCACACACACCTAAACATTTTGTGAAATGTAACATATGCTTTTGCATTTTGCTAATCTGGATAAACACCCAGATAGAGAGATGCCAATAGGATATTTGATGAACTTCTAAAAATGACAAAAATAAAGAACTGCAGATGGTAATATACAGTACTCACATGACCACCATGTAACTCTAATGCCAATCTAAGTCTAATCTGTTGTGACTAAAGGTTGACCAGGCAACATTTATATGAATGAAGTAGTAAAATTAAATTGCTGTTTTAGTGTGCAGGCACAAAATGTACATTTAATACACAGACAAAGACCGATATTGTAGGCTACTAGAAAGAAGACAGCAAGATATGAATTTATCAAAAGGTTAGAGCAAGTAAAACTGCTCAAGTAAGCTTAAGAAGTTGAATGCTACGGGATCATGCCAAGGTATACAACTGGGGCATAAAAAATGACTAAGCCATCATTAAATCTATTTCTACAGGACTTTAAAATGGAAGGTGAAATAGTTCTCAGACTTCTTAAGAAAACAGGTGTTCGTGCAAAACAGAATGACTCACTGAAATGGCTGGAACATCGGATTGGACATCATTTAGGAAAGTTGAGTGGACAGTTAGCAGTGGAATCTGGGCACTGATGGTGTATTACAAAGTCTAGACACCGTAAAAGAAGAACTTTCTTTTACCTTTGTTGCTTTGAGTTTCTTCTCATAATGTAACTTCTGATCCTCCAGGTGCTCCACTTTGTCCTTAAGAATCCTGAGCTCTTTAAGTAAGCCCTAAAACAGAAGACATGAGAACGTTTAGCTAGCTTAAAATATGCAGATATTGTTAGTAAATTTTATCAAAGATTACATGAAATGCATTTATTAGTTGGGCCCCACACTGACACATAGCTGATAAATGTGATTGTTATTTTCAAATAGATCAAGCAAGTTGCACATTGACATTTAGTGCTGCTGAGGATATTTAGTGAGTGATTGTTTTATTGCATCTACACACACTAAAGTGGGACAACCCATGCTGTACACAACGTGCGTCATGCAGACAGGCTGTGCCTACACTTTCTTCTCCACAGTAGTATTGCTGCTCATCATCTGAGCTACCCTCTCCCAGGTTGTGTGCGTTCCCATCAGGCCCTTCTGAAGCCTCTTCTAGTTTGTGCATCAGCCCTGGGTTTCTGTCACAGGACGGCCCGATGTTTGAGCCGTCACCCTCGGTGGACTCAGTGGGGCACGAAACTGTAGAGCTGCTGTCAGTCGGGATCTCCAAAGCCTTTTTCTCTTGGATCTTGCTATTGATCTCCTTCTGAAACCTACACATCTGCTCCTGCAGTTCACTAATAAAATTCACTACAGTCTAACAGATGCAGTGGGGGGGAAATAGTTGAGAGAAATGTTTAGAAAGAGAAGGGGAAATAATATAGAGTATAAATCCTGAGAAAGTGTAAATTTGGTCTTTAGCCCAAATACACCAATATGCTAGTGAGCCTGTATTACAAACACAAATCCTTGGTTTGTCTTCTATAGACACACAGGGCCAGTCTCATCTGGTTAAACACATGTTTTGTATTTGTTCATGAACCTGAACCCTTGATTTGGCCATCATTTTTAAACAATTAATTAACATTATGCTGTGCCATATTTCTAAGTTCAAACAAATCCAGTTTAGGTAGTTTGCATTGATAAATTGCAAGAGGGGTGAGTAGGTTTGCCATCTTTCAGCGGTGATTGGTGCCCATATTCCTTCAGAAAGAGTGTAAACAGCAGCCAAGCTATGCCCGGACTGTGGACAGAGGAAGTCTCACTTGGGGTCCAGTACAGCGGATATGACAGATGATATGGAGTGCCTGCGTGGCTAAATTTAACTGTGAGCTTACTGGCTCCACAGAAAGAAGGCTTCCACATGTTTAGTGTTTGTGTGTGTGTGTGTGTGTGTGTGTGTGTGTGTGTGTGGACATGTTTGTGTAGTAGAGGCAGCACGTGGGAGGCCAGTAAAGTGTTCAAAGCAGATTTTTCCCCCCATTCTACTTAATTCCCAGCAGCTGCTGTAGGGAAAGTTGTGTTTCTGCACATGATGAAAGCAGGATTAAGAAGTGGTGAAACACTGCTGTCTACTGAAACACACGCACAGTACACCATTACTTTTTGCTTAGAAATACGAAGCAAATCAAAACAACCAAGCATATTTAAATAAATCCTTTCTGCATGTTCTTTATACTGTAAATGTGAAATGTTTTTGGGAACATGCCTCCAGTTAGAAAGCAGGTCTTTTTTTCAGAATGGCTAAGTCAACCTGTACCCACCACCAAGAACAAAATTCTCTGGGCTTAAGCCTACACACACTTATATTTGGCCCACCATCCATCATGCCAGCTCTGCTATGCGGGAACTCTTTTAACCTGAGTACATAAAGACTCTTTGACCAGCGGTATTTTGATGGTAACTACATACATTATAATATCCTGTCTGGTGGTAGCGCTGATTTCTCTGCTTCCCCTTTTCCCAAATTCATATGGTCACTGAATGCCCAGGATGCTTGCTGGTAACCTAACACATCTGTCTTAAGCAAATACATGATTCAGTTTAAACTGACAAAAAATATAAACCCCTTGGAGACTTTTTTCCTGTGGACTTTGCCCTGGAAGAACAGAGCCAGGGTTTGGGTGAATGTTCCCCTCCGACCGTCCAGAAAGTGTTTATGATCTTCCATAAAATCCGCAGCTGACTTCAAGGTTAGATCCATCAGAACACAAGGCAGATTTGTGTGTGTACCCTCTTCATTCCTGGCAGAATTAGGTTTGCATTTCCAAGGACTGAAGTAAAACAGAGGTTCCTGAGGAACTAAAAAATGCTACTAATTTAAAAAAACTAAGTAAATGAAGTCCAGTACAACTCAACATGGCAACATTGTTTTGTTGGATACATATTGGCTTTAAATAAGTTCTTGCAAACAACGCAACCATACTTACAGATTGTACTACATATTAAAAAATAAAATACCACAAGGAAGTATGCATATTTGGCTCTGTGAGAAGCGCTACCTCTGCTTTGTGCTGCCTTTCAGCTCCATGGCTCTGTTTTCCCTCCATGTCTGCCAGCTTTAGTTTCAGGTAGGACACCTCCCCCATAAGATTCAACTTCTGTTTCTCCAGTGACGCCCTATGCAGGAGTTCCTGTCATTAACAACATACAGCATACAAACATACATAAATACATAATCCCTTCAATGATACACAACACTCAATACTCACTGAACAAAGGCAACATTAAGTATGAGGCAGAGCAAGCTTGCTGTTCTGACAGTCCCTTCAGACAAACTTACTGGTTTAGATGCCGTTGAGTGGCTAAATATACACAACCCATGACCACTATTTATAATGCCTATTTCACAGCTCACCCAAAGTCCACAGCAGAGGGAGAGAGAGAGAGAGAGAGAGAGAGAGAGAAATATACCAAAAGCATGCAAAACATTAATAGAAAGAAAATTAAAATAACTTTGACAGGTGCATTTTCCTGTCACTGTGAACCGCTGCCAATCAAACCTGATGTGAGGAAGACTG
Source organism: Etheostoma spectabile (assembly GCF_008692095.1). Classification (NCBI taxonomy): domain Eukaryota; kingdom Metazoa; phylum Chordata; class Actinopteri; order Perciformes; family Percidae; genus Etheostoma; species Etheostoma spectabile. The sequence continues at coordinate 4,139,403 of NC_045733.1, read as the reverse complement.
TGGGTCTGCTATACAGTTCTGTGACTATCTGTCCTGAGCGGCTGTTAGCTTTGAAAGTTAGGCTATGCAGGATGATGTATTACTAATTTGGTAGATGTCAAGCAGGTGCTAAATCACTTAAAGTCCAGAAATGAGCATCGGAGGCAGGAAAACAGTATGTATGGATACATCCATTTAAAACTCTGGCTTTGGAAAATATCTGGGCTTCTTCTAGAGCACACACATGGAAAATATTAGATCTTTGTCACCAGGAAGAGATTTACAGCTCAGGTCCAAAGCCTCATAATGACCATGTCTCCAAGAAACCAGCCCTGGCTGCCCTTTAATACACTGCACTCATACAAGTACAGCGCCGTAGAAGTACACACTGAGCATTAAGTTCACAACTCATCAGATAGTTCAAAAAACACATTCCTGGCACTCATGCTATCAGTCAGAATAGGGTGAAACAGTCTACTTTGAATGGAAATTTCACAAAAGCAGCATTACAGGATTGATTCTGTGTAATACCTGGTTCATCTTCCTCCAGTGTCTGCCTGCAGCAAAGGAGGAGTTAGTATATTTCCCTCATGGATACAATGGTTTCAAGATTCTAGTAGTTTTTAGTAGATTACAGTTAAATACATCCAATCCATTTAGTGTCCTTCGTAGTGTTTAGCAGAGTCTCTGTTGTAGATTAGAAGTCAAAAGCAAACAACTGAAAGTTGCACACACTTCTAGCTCTTAAAGGAGCACCTCCCCTATTCTTTCTCCCTCCCATCTCTCCACCTTTTCCAGCTGTTCCTCCATTACTAATTTTTCTCTCTCTCCTTTCCTGTGTGTCTCTCTCTGTCTCTCTCTCTGTATTTTTCTCTGTCTCTCTCTCTCTCTGTGTCTCTCTCTCTCTCTGTCTTTCTCTCTCTCTGTCTTTGTGTGTGGTGTGTGTGTGTGTGTGTGTGTGTGTGTGTGTGTGTGTGGGTGTGTGTGTGTGTGTGTGTGTGTGTGTGTGTGTGTGTGTGTGTGTGTGCGTGTGTGCGTGTGTGTGCCGTAATCACCTGCTCAGACAGAGCAGTCTGGCCCCATATGAACCAGAAAACAACACAGTGCCATGGAATGAGTCTGAGCGTCCTAAATATGTTAGTTGTCAAGGTACTCTGCCGGCAGAAAGACTGGAATCTTAGCAAGGTATTTATTCCCAGGAAGCAGAACTCATTCCGAGTTACATTCTACAGCTTAAGAGAAAAGATCGGATCTGCAGAAGACTCATATTTTAAAGCCCTGTCAAATCTCATAAATGGTATAAAACAATATTGATATAAAAACCCTGGATGTCTCCAAACGAAATCCGTCAATTTGGTATGGAGTAAGTCCAATGTAAGATTTTTTTTTCATACACGGTCTTAAAGCTGTGTACCTGCTGCAGCATCTCCTCGGTGGAGTTGAGTTTGTGCTGATGCTCCACCAGAGAACTCTGTAGATTGCTGATCTTGGCCCCCTGAGCTTCCACCTGGTCTGTCAGCACACTTACCTGTGTGAATATGTGTGTGGACAGAAAAATAGATAGTTAGATAAGAGTCACTTTCTCCGCATCAAAACTTCACAATAAAGCTGTTTTGCCATAATTTAGTTTTACATTTGTTATTGCATAATTGCAGCGTAGACAGAGCAAAATTTAAACTTTAGGCCTATGATTCTCTCTTATACTACAGAGATTATCACAGTACACATTAATACCAGCTTTTTTTATTGCATTGCTACCCTCAATATTGGTTGAAATTTCTACACCTGTGCCAGATCAAACAATGCAAATATTTCCTTTGAGAAGAAATGAATGATCCTTTGTGCTCACTAGATGCTTGCGACACTCCAGTGGCTCCAGTAATCTTAGGAGAATGCAGTTTAACTATAAATCTGCAGAGAAACTATAAAGCCACATAATAGCTAATCACATGTGAAAAAGGCCGGTTGATTAGCCAAGTGGAGCGGATTTTCTAAAGGAATGTTTTAATGTGGAGCCTGAAAAAAACAAACAGGGCACCTGCTCTCACACACACCTACACGCTACAGCACATGGTGGTGCTAGCCTCAACCTGTCTGAGATAAGCACTTGTTCAGCAGTCTTCATAACTACACACACCTACACACATGCATATGCAGACAAGGACATCACACAAAACAAGATATTCTAGTGCTGTAACAGCACCAAACCCAGCTTTTAAACTGTTGCTTCACCCATCCAAAAGGAAAACAAAACAATTAGGCAACATTTACAACACAACACTCTAAGCTACCGTTGCCCCTCCTTTGCTTGTCTTTCTCCACTAGCGCTGTTACGTGATATGGGCACTGTTTAGAATCAGTTCCTGCTCACAGCGTGGTGTCACAGTTCCTCATTTCTTTGAGCAGGTTTATAGCCAATGAAATTGATTCACCTTTATAAACAAATGTCTGGGCATGCTTTAGTTTAAAACCTATTTAAAGGGCATGTAGATCTTGGACAAAAGAGAAAGATAGAGATCACATTATTTTGAATTTTATGTTAGGAGTGACAAATCTCACCTGCAGAATAAGTGACTCTTTGTCTCCCTCCAGACGTGATAACCGCTCCTGGTAGGACTCACTATTGCCAGATGAATGGGGATTTACCTTCAGAATAAAGGTCAGCTGTTAAGTTCAGTAGATACACTCTTAATACAGAACAGTTGCCCTGTTGGTTTTCTTTAATACGGTTGCACACTCAGAACAAACACATAGATGCGTGTACACCCACAAGTCTCAAACATTGTTGTGTCAGTGGATCATGTGGGTGGGCTTACGGTTCCGTAACACGGGGGAATGGGATGGTTGGGTTCAGGAAAAGATTGTGGGTGGGCTTACAGTTCCATCACACACAGGAATAATTGGACAGTTAAGGACATGCACCCCGCTCTTCTGGGTGAAAGTCCTGTGTTTGACCCATCAACCAACCTGACCAACTACCCTATGTGGAATTTCCCCCTTACATACTACTCGCCATAAAGGAGATGCAACCAAGTGAATGTCATATGACAGTAAAGGTCTCCTTTACCATCATATAACAACGACAAAGGCACCTGACGAAACGTCCTTATTTTACGCCTTCTGAGTGAGAACGAGTTGGGAAAAGGTTTGTAGGTGAAAGTTTACTGAAGCATTGTGTACAACATGTAATACCGGCTGATGAGTAGAAATTTAAAATGTAGGCTGAGCTCCGGGCTGCCTGTGCAGTCAGGGATATTTCAGAGCCATCCGTGTGCAAGGGAAGCAAAGTGCAACCACAATTACGGAAACATTATGTAGATCAAAGTCCATCATCCTGAGCCAACAAGTGGTTTACAATCATTTTAAAATACAGTTACGCCTTTAATATACTGTTTGAGTCAGACCTTTAAACACTGAATACATGTGTTTTAGCAGAATAATATTTGAATGTGCAGTATGCCTACTTTAAGTGTTATTACAGATATTATTTTATGTAACTTTTGGTGATCAATAGCATTTGCGTCCTACACAGTCGCTCCGCTGCATAGTCACTTTTCTTAAATTCAGTTCAGTATTTGGAAAGAATAGTCCAGGGCTTAATTTAAGTGGATTGGGGCCAGCCTCCGTAGTTCTTGCCTGTATTGTATTTAGGGGCTAAGCAGAAAGAGCTGCATGGACCCTACTCTACTTGTCATTATAATATTTAGGGAGTGAGCAGCGAAGCTGCATGGACCCTATTCACATATAGCATTTGCATCCACCATTTGGTTCAGGATTTGCATCCCGCACTTAATATATAGCATTAGGGCCCGAGCGCCCACAGCAAAGGCCCTGTTGAAAGGGAAGGAATTCTCCCTTTCCTATCATTTCCTTTCCTTTCCTTTCTTCCGGCAACTGAATCGCCTTGTTGAGGGGCTTAACATACTCAAAAACTCACCAAATTTGGCGATCACAAGTTTGGTGAAAATTTACATATTTCAAGGGTTTTGGGAATAGGCGCACAAAAATGGCTCGCTAGCGCCCTGAAACAAAACTTACAAAATTGAGCCTCTGATGAACAAAAGTTGGTACATATATGTAGCATGTCAAGACATACAAAAAATGTCATTGCCGCCACACCCTAAACCCAAAAGGAAGTCCCACATGTTGTTCTTTAACAAACTCCTCCCAGAGATTTCATCCAATTAACTTCAAATTTGGGCTTGAAACTTTTCATGATTCACAAGACTCCAACCCTGAGGACATTTACTGGCAAAAATGTACTCAAAGTCATAGTGCCCCCTGGTGCCAGCAGGAAGTATGCCCAAAACAATACTTTTTATTTATTTATTTTATTTATTTATTAATTCAGGACAATGCACATTGATGAACCTGCACAACAGTACACGTAAATGTGCCAGATTGTAGCCCAAGGGCTAATTTCCATCTGCAGTCCAATAGGCAGGTTAGAGTTACAGTAAAAAGATATAGGATAGTAGCATTTAGTATATAAAATCAAGAAGAAACAAATAGAAAAAAGAGGAGAAAACCAAAAAACAAAACAAAAACAGGACAATTCATTAGAAAAAAACAAAACAAACACAAGTTAGCGGTGGATACATGTTTGGTTAGCTCTAAGCCACAGCTTCACCTGGCTCTTTAAGGAGGCCAGAGTAGGACACTCCCTTATAGTTGGAGGAAGTGTGTTCCATAATGCACTGCCTTTAATAGAGAGTGCATTATGACTGAATGAGGTTTTTCTAAAAGGAACCTCACAGTCTCCGTTTACAACAGCTCTTGTGATCCGAGTGTGTCTAAATTTAATTAACTCCAGCAATGGAGGTGGTGCCAGGCCATGAAGTACTTTATAAATTAAGCATAGTGAAGAAAATTTACAATAACTATCAAAACTCAGTAAGTTATATTTCTCTAAGATATTGCAATGATGATAAGAGAAAGGTTTTTTATCCAGAGTCTTAAGTGCCTTTTTGTACAGGAGCTCAACTGGTTTTAGGGTAGTGGTACCCGACAGAGACCAGCTAATGATGCAATAGTTCACATGTGAAAGTATCATTGAATACAGAAACATCAGAGCAGCTGAGTCTGATAGAGATCCTCTGATTTGCACGTGCTATACTTTAACATCATCCAATTTACATGGAACTTATAATGTGTGGCCTAGATGTGATAGTAAGCCGCCTCCTATACTTGCACTACGCCCACTCACTCAGGCCATGGCCTTTCATACCATTTGATGTAGAGTCTTGTGTGAGGTGTTATTGAACTCAACAGAGTTTTCATTGGTCATGGTTTGGCCCCTCACTATGCTTTATCCATACCCACTTTTACAGCTAATGAACTGTATGATGTAGAGTCTTGTGTAAGGTGTGTTGAATTGGTGATGATTTGCAGTGTCTGAGTGCTGCGCAAATACATGGTCGCAAGGAGCAGCGTCCACCAGTAACCCCGTCGCGCACAGAGGAGCGAGGGCCTGTCCAACGCTGCTTGCAGCTTCAATTATTATTATTCTTCTTCCTAAGAAATCCATGTTCCCATGCACGAAAACTCCCCAAACTTTGCACATAACCAGTCCTATGCCAAAATAGTCCTGATGGTGGCGCTACAACAGTCATTTAAAATTCTGAACGTTAAAAATTCATAACAAATCTGTAGTACATGCTACAACAAAGCAACCTATGCCAAACTGTGGCCCGAGCAGAGCAGAAACTCTACAGAAAGTCCATCACTCTACTTTTTGCAAAAACTGTACAACTTCTTAAACCTAACACCTTCCACATGTTTGTTTCAATTGACACTAAATGTGGGCTACGTCATCTCCAGACTGTTATCGACAAAAATAGTATTCAGAGTTCCGATTCATCACAAATTGAGCCCACAGAGCTTTGAAACATTTTGTTGCACACAGTAGTATAAACAAAACCTGCAATTTCTTCCAGATTAAATGTTTGAGGTTTATGGAAAAAATGGTGTCCTAATCTACGCATTGCAGTCAATGCAAAATGATGCATCTTTAAACATCAGTTTGATTTGAGATTTATTGATCTTTGTGAAAATAAATCACACACATCTGTTGTCCTAACCAAGGACACACATTCTCAGAATTTTCTAATGAGAAAACATTTTTTTACAGCAGTTTAAAATTCTGCATTTTCTTGCAGTTCTGTGCCTTGTCTACTAGGTGTTGCAATGCCACTTCTGACATCACCCAGATAAAAGCTCCCTGAGATCAGGGCCTGCCTCAGCCTTAAAGGTTCTAAGTTCAAGCACCTGGTATTGCAAGATGATCATACACATATCTAATCAGGCATTGCGCTGTGGACAACCGCCCTGCAAATTTCTTTTATGAGTGTCTGCATTAACACACCAGATTATGAGTAACAATCAGTCCAGTTCCAGTTTAGGAAAGTCAAGTTATTGAGTCTACCCAGGCTGACTCAATACAATATAGCCCAAATAGCTTGAGGAGTCATTGCTTAGATAACAGATCACTGAGATCTATGTTTGCCTTTGGACCTGAAGAATGCGAGTTCAACGGTCACAATGACACATCTTATAGAAAATCAGCCATGGTTCTTTGAACATCTTCCCTGTGAGTTTAAAATCCTTGGCACCGAGCATTGCTGCGGAGCGGCTATCGTTTTGAAATTGTTTTCAATTCAACTTTAAAAAAGAATCCAATCCTAGATCCTCCTCCTAACTACAGACATATATCAAAACTCCCTTTTATTTCCAAAAACTCTAGGTAACGCAAGTGCTTTGCAACTTGGACAATAATACTTTACTAAACAATTACTAATACAGTAATGTAATTAATATCCAGTCAGGTTTACCTGAGGTTTGATGAGCAGCACTGATCTTCAAGAGTTATACTGACACACCATAATTTTTTATTTTTTATTTAACCTTTATTTAACCAGGAAGTCCCTTGAGATTGAAATCTCTTTTTCAAGGGAGACCTGGCCAAGATGGCACACCAGATTACAATACAAACAAAAATAATAACAACAACAACAATAATAATGCTAATAATAATGCTAATAATAATAATAATAATAATAATAATAATAATAATAACAATTTTCCCTCATAATCATTTTTATACTTTAATTTCCATGATTCTTATATAGCACCTTGTATATTGAATTGAAAAGTGTTTTATAAATACATTATATTTACTATTCTTACTTTTTTGTTATTTCAAAAGATTCCAAATAACGTCATGCAGATACGTCATATCTCTGGTGTAGAGAAAAATCAACTATTTTGCCGATGTAGATTATTAAGTATAAATAGCACGTCCTCCATATATCATGAACCCGAGGCTCAAAATTTAACATAATATTTATTGACAAGTGCATGTATGAAAAAACTTGCTCCATGGATTTAACATTCAGTAAGTATTATAATCTAATGGAGGCAGGGAGAAGGACTAATACCTTCTTAATGGTAGCAAGATGTTATGTGCCGTCCAAAGATCTCCGCTGACATGCATATCCATTTATCTTTCACCTCGAACACTTCAAGCTTGTGACCAGTTTGGCGTACTTGTTGTGCATTCATCAATTCACCTTTGTGGTGATCTATTTATTATCTACCCTAAAACAAGATGTCTGGCATTTCTGCAATCACATAGTAGCCAGTATTGGTATTGTTTACTTTGACAGTCCACAAGGAGCTTGTATATCTGAGAGCATGTGTTGCATTTTTTGCAGCACCCCACTCTAACTCCCAATGAAAACGCTTTACAACACTTGCTCCCAAATTTTCTTCATATAAACCATACACGCAACATTGCAAGAGCAAAATAAACAAGCAAGATCCTTTGAGCGACTTTTGGTGCCAAATGAAAGCACAAAGAGCAGACATGCAAGTGGAGAATGTCTTACCTTCCTAAGCCAGGCAAAATGTCTGTAGAAGTCAATTTCATACTCCATTCTGCATGCCCATTGTACTGGAGGTCTGACTCTTAATGTTAGATACTAAGATAATTATGTCAGTGCTGTGAAGCTGAAAGGAGGATGAACAGAACCAAAATCCACACTAAAACAAAACAATGGTGATACACTCAATCTCTTTAAATCCAACTCTCCTCTCACAGACCCTCCATTACTGCAGTCGTAGAGAGAGCAGAGAAGACCTTGGTCCGTGTGGTTTGAAGTCTGGGCAGCCTGAGACTTTTAAAGCTGAGGCGAATAACTCAAACTATGCCAGTTGGCTGTACTCCCTTTCTTTCTTCTCTTCTCTTTTTTCACTGTATTACTCCCCCTTTTGCTTTTCCTGCTTTCCCTCTCAAGCACACTTAAAATGCTTCAGCAATTCAGCTGCAAGTCATGATATCTCATCTTCTTCTGTCCTCCCTTTCTTTTTCCCGTACCTTTTTCTTTCTGTCTCTAGCCCAGTCTGTCTCTTTCTGCGGGACCTCTTGGTCAAGATAATTTTGCGGGGCTTCCTAAAGGGGCACAGGGGAGAGGAAACCTTCTGCAGCACATGCTTGTCAGATGTGGTGCAGAGCAAGACGTCAGTAAAGACGACACATAAGGGGAGGAGGAGGCAGTGCAGGAGACGGAAGGGGAACCGGAGTGTAAAGTTGACAATATTAAACTTTAAGTAAAGTAGAATAGGGAAAATACAGGTGGTGGCTAACATGGACCGGACAAAGAAATACTTGGAGAAAAAGGAGTACAGGAGTAATGCGGAGGCACAACAATGAAGTAGGTAAGGGAGTGAAAAGGGGGAGCAACTGCTTGTACTTTAAACAGGAGCTCTGGATCTCATTACCAGAGCAGTTTGCAATAGATCCAGCTTCCAGCTCACTACTTCTTAGCAGACAGGAAAAAGCCCTCCAGACTTAGACGGCCAGATCAAAGACCACCAAATCACATAACTAATAAAACCCAGCGTCTCATAGACCAGTAGAATGTATAGAATGCATGGTAAATGCCTTTGCACAATTCTAACATAACCCTTTCTCATAAATTGGATTTTGGATATTTTAGATTGGGTATTGTTTTTGCATACTAGTTGTTATATAATACAGTTCTTGTCTGTCATCCATCCCTGTTTGAGTTGGTAGGGCCTACATGTAAGTGACACAGCACTCACCTCATCTCTCTTCAGCCATTTTAATATTACATCTGCAGTATTAGTGGAGAAATCTTTCCCAAGAGAGTCCTGTTCTTCATCACTCCCTTGCTTCTCCAGCACTTCCCTGAGGGCCTCAGTCAATTGGAGAGTCTTGAGGGCGGCAAGGGTCAACTGTGGGGTACCCTCTGAGGCCTGGGAATCCTGGCCACCGGACCGCATAAGAGCACTGAAAAGCCCTTCACCCATTTTACCTAGAGGAAAGAATAACAGGAAATCAACTACAGCATCTTAATTTCTTGGGCATCAGAGTAAACAACTGTTCAAGAAGTGACTGGCAGGCTGCAGAACAATAACAACAGTTCCTGAAATGGTCTCTTGAGGGTGCTATTGTGCTCCAGTGCAGCTCCAGTGGATGTAAAGCCACATGTGTAAATAGCATCAAATGGCTGTACACTGTGGGATCCAAAATCCACAAATTAAAGGCTTAACTGATACCGTAATCATCATGTCTAAGTTGTAAAAAGTACATATCATTATGCCATCCAAAGTTGAATTAAAGGTACAGTAATGCAGTCAAGACACAATTTGGACATGTGTATTGTTTTGTAACGTATTTTATTATTAATGACAGTGTGTGATTACTAGTTGTCATCTGTGGTGTAAGGGTTAGAGTGATAAGAGTGTGGTATTGGTTGGACCGTCACCTCTATTAATAGAACATTGTCTTCTGACCTTGTGCAAAAACCCCAACAGACTGCTGAGGGTTGTGGCAAACATCTCTGACTAAAATGTATCACCCCTGCTAGAAAATGCAGAAAAGGTAGACGCTGCAAATTAACTCTGAGTTCATGCAATTAGTGCACAGTGAGGTTTAGAAGCTCAAGCAGAAGCAATAAAAGTACAAAAGCGTTTGCCTGATTGAAGAATATTGAGAAGAAAGATTACAGAAAGGTACTCATCTAATCAAAAACCTGCTTATTTCTTTTTCAATAAAACCTCTCAACATGGCTAAAAACAGATCTCTCATCCTCAACACATGTTTTACTGTTTTCCTTTCAACCTCTTGTCTGTAAATTATCCGGCGCAATTTAAAAACACTTTTTTTCTATGTACTACATGTGTATGTGAAAATCACATGGATAGCACAGGTTTCATGGAGGCCTGCATTCATAAACTGGGCCGTCTATTGAAAGCCTGATTAGGAAACAGAAATTCTTACCAGCAATAATGTCATCCATTTGCTCCAGGGCAGCCTCCAACATGTGGCTGGCATTTGACGCCATGGCAACAAACTTCTTCGTCTTATGAAGCAACACCAGTAGATCCTCATTCAATGGTACAAGACAGTGAGAGTTCTTCAACAGAAAGACGGAGTGTCGAAGACTACTCCCTTTTTTGTTGCACTTAGATCCTTTTTACACCAAACAGCTGTCCTGACATTTGAGTGACTTCCAAGTAAATAACCTCCTGAAAGTGGCTTTTGGGTCCCCTTTCATTTTGTGGCAGGAGCAAGGCATGCTCATTGTCAGTGCTGTTACCCACATGAGGCCAAAGCTTGTATTTAGAATAGTTTGTTTCTTTGTTTCTATAAGTAGTAATTGTTAGTCTGTATATATTTTCACTCCACACTATACATACGTGAATGAATTTTGACTAGTTTTACTAAAACAAAGTGGAAGAAGTTACGATACCCATATATTTAGCGCAAAACCAACAGTTTTGGTCAAAATTGGTGTAGGTGGAGCCACAGAAGTCACAGCAGCGCATTGGACCATAGTAACCCCATTTTGATTGACATTAATGACAGAGGAGACACTTCATAATGATAAGCAAAGCACAATGAAGCTAGAAAAAGCAGCATCTGACTGAGAAGTCACACCCATAAGAGCTTGGTTTTTTTTTTTTTATTGATTTGATATTAGAGTCAGTGGTTTGACTTGCATAAGATAAAAAAAAAACAGTTTTGACACAGAATTCACTTAGGATATGCTCCTTTGCTGTAATGTCTTACTACCGTCTATAGGTAAACTTCAACAGTCTAAACTCTAAAAGTACTAAAACATGTTGTTTTTTTGGGGGTCTGAGTTAAAATAAAGAGAATTAAGCAAAATTGTTAAAGTCACTATGAATCATAATAAAAAAATACAGCTCATTAATTTGTTTGTTTCATTTTGAGTCTTTAAAAAATGAATCAATCATTTAATATATAGCATATCTTCTGGAGGGTTACTGTACAACTGCAGTCAACCTTGTTGACTGGTTTAACTGGTTACGCAGGTTGATTGCCTTCTATTTATTACCTTATCTTTGAAATTATGTGTCAGGTCATAAACTGTGCTGTTATACACAGTATGACCAACAGGGTGCATCACTACTCAAGAAAAAATAACATCTTCATACAGCGATCCCTCTATAGTGAGCTTACTTTTTTTTTTTTAACTATGCTGCTAAGGACATATACTGTACGTTTCCAGCAAGCATCTAAATGTAGATTAGGGTACAGCACATATTTAAAATGGGGAGAAAATGCTTATAGAAAGCCTGGCTGCTGTTCATTTTCTATTTTCTCATGATATTGAATAGGAGTTTTCTCTTAATGTCAGATCTTTGTTGAAATTGTGCATGCATTTAAATAAAGAACACACAATATATTTCTAAACATACTAAGTATGCATAACATTCATTTAGCAGATGTTTTATTATTCACATAAAATATCAATCTGTCCAGCCATTTCTTGGCTAAGCACCAGGTGAGAGTGCACACACTAAACTGTTAAATTATTTTTCACACTGCTGGGCAACTTACTCTTTGAACTGACAGAGACCATACAGATATGAAATGCCAGGAGGTCAGAGTCCTGCCATCACTATCCTAACACAAAGGACAAGATCAAAAATTATATATCGTCAAATATTGTTAAGTCATTCAACATTTTATCTATATTTGCAGTGTTAGAGGTGGATTATGCTAGGGTTACGTTTACACTATTTTTGCTATTCAGACTTTTTTGGTAATTACTAGAGCTTGAGTGTCCCCAGGCAATTTGAAGTGTGAGAGGATAGAAACTTTAGGACAATGTTGTGCTAGTAAGATGCTAGGCCCTTGTTTATATTCATCACACTCACAACAACACCAACGTAACTGCTAGACACTAGAAAATAGAAAAGACAGTTCTTTGTGAGGATGACACATTCTCTCAGTCTCCCCAATTTCCCTCTTTCATCTTTTTGTTCTTTATCCACTTTCTGTTCCCTCGTTTCATCTTTGTCTCTCTAAGTTAATTACTTAGCAGCAATGCAGTTGTGATTAAGTAACAAGATTTGGGTCAGACACTGTAATAAAAAAATTATCTTTGACTGCTTTTTAAGTAAATCTGAAGCCAGCTGCATAAAGAAATAAATGTCATATGAAATATGGATCCTTAAAATGTTACTGTATCATTCATGCCAAATCAGCTAGTTTAAATATTGTATGTGTTTACAGTTTCCATTTCACAAAAGTAATTAGACCCCAGCATTATCATAGCATCTTAACACAACACTGCTAAATTTAAAACATTATAACTATGGATAACAAGACACTCAAAACCTCATTAAAATGAAATAGAAGAAGCAGAAGAGGCCTTCCTAGCATGCAGTCATATACTGCCGCCTCAATTTCAGATGTAATTTGCAGTTATTAGTTAATCACATTATTGGAAGTTGACCTAACTTTAGCTCCCCAAATCTCATTTTGATTTCTGTCTTATCGTTTTTCACAGGTTTTGAAAAAATCTTATTAGCATTCCTCTTGGAATTTTGCATAATTTAATCAGGAAAGCCATTAAATTCCATAATACTGTAACGCTAGGTATTGTCAGCGTTAACTATTAACTCGTCTTTACTACATACGTAGACCAACTCAAGACGTAGAACAACTCACAACTCATAACAAGACTTGCTTCACCATCTCAACAACATTACAGGCAGGGTACAACATGTTAAATAGCTCCCTTATTATCTCAAGGAACAGAATACACTATGAAGCTACAATTAATGGAAATATGTGACTTATTTCGGTAATCCTAAAAAAGGCCATCTGTTAATTAAATATTCACAAAATAAATCTCATCTTACATTCTTCCCTTTCTTCAGATGAAATGTCCCCATTTCAATAAATCTCATCTTACAATATCTTTGTATTTCTTCATAAGACTCTCCTGTTTTGTTTATTTGTCCCCTTGGTTGTTGTTGTATATAATACACAGGATTCACAGAAGCATTTAGAGTTGCCTTAACAGTGTAACAAGTTAATTTGGCAAAGGTTCAATGCTGTGGCTACAAGCATTGCTAATCTGCTCACACAAACAGCCTTTCTCGCGTGTTTCAGAACTCCATGTGGCTGTCTTTCTATGGACTGCACTTCCTGCAACACTCATTTTAAAGAGAAATTCAATTGACATGCTACAGAAGCAGTCACAACTTTAACAACATAATAGAGACTCTTTTTACATTTTAATTTTCATTATTTTATTGTTTCATATGTTTTCTACTTGTCCAATATTCCTAAAATGAGGAAAACATTTTTGCACAATTAAATTGTACTACACACAACAATTGAACTGGCAGAGATCAAGAATGTTGTTTTTATTGGAATACTATTTATTGATAACATTTAACATATTTTTTCTTACAGATACTTTGCCTAGAAAATCAACCGTCACTGTACATCAACTGACATTATAACACATCGTATTTCCAAAAACAGAAACAAAAAACAAACTAGGAGAAGGTATCCCACCAAACCATGACCTCATGCACCAATTTACCACCAAATTAAAGTACAGTATGGCAGTTCAACTGGTTGTTAGTACATTGTGCAAATACAGACTCACCTCATTGAAACAAGTAACAAGACTAAGTAAAAAACAATTACTAATGTATAAACCCAGAAATAGCACAGACTTATATCGTCTGCGTTATGCCTGTTGTTTTTCTTATGGAACATCATAGAAAGAAAACATCCATCAGTGCGGTCATTCAACATGCAACTGATCCAACTGATCAGAGCTCAAGACAGTTTGTGTCTTTCTTTTCCACATCAGTTTATCAATGTCTGCATTCTTCTTTTAGGACCATATGTGTGCAGCACTCAGCAATACTACAGTCCAAAGGTATACAGCCGTGGCACCAGGCTGATCAGTGCTCTTATCTGACATGTTGCTCAAGGCTACGGAGAAGGAGGCGTCTTCAGAGAATTACAGGATCCTCCCTGGCTACCACCTGTGGTCCCCTGGTACTGCAAAGAATAGTCAAGCAGAAACATTCAGTTAGGGTTGTGCGATACATGTGTAGAAACAAACCCTCTCTCACACAGTCACATAAACGGATGTCATAGCAAAGAAACCCAGAGATACATTTTCAAAATCACAGCTTTTTATCTCGGAACCTCAAAACAAATGTACCAACCATCATAGAGTTATAGATTGGTCAATAAAACAAACTGTCACAATTGTGAGTTTCTGTTGTAGTGTTTCCTGTTGTATTTTGTAGTACTTGTTTTCTCCCTAGTCATGTCTTGTTTTACTCCCTGCCTTGTGTTTTCCCTCCTGTCTGATTTTCTAGCTCGCCCTGATTTGTTTCACCTGATCCTGAGCCCTTGTGTCATCTATCCCTTGTTTCAACCTTGTTACCCTGTGTATTTAGTGTCTGTGCTTTCTTTGTTTCTTGTCAGATCGTGTCTTTCACTGTAGGTTGGCGGTGTTTGGTTTTGTCTTCCCTTCCCTTCCCTTCCTGGTTGTCTCTGTGTTTCTCTTCCTGTTCGTTTGTTCCTTGTTATGTCTTCTGGTTTTTCTTGTTTGTGCGTACCTACCTGCCTTCTTGAGGACACCTTGTGTTGTTTAAATAAATTCATAACTCTGCATTTGAGCACAAGCCTTGCAATTCCTGATACAGTGACTGTCTCCCATTTTATTTTGGATTTTTGTGAAGTTAATCTATTTGTATTTTCACTCAATTTTATTGGAATAAACTGTGAGACTGTTTGTTGCCAAATACAATCACAAATATTACAGACAAAGTGGATAACTTGGCAAACAAACATGAAAATAAACCTGCATTTGAAACCTATCAGCATGTTAGGGCTTGTGCTTTACAGTTTTGGAAGTGATGTGAGGATGAGGGGTTTGTGAAAACAGAATCACTGACTGATATACACTGGGAGGAAGTAAGTAATAAGTGGGGTTTCTTGGGGCTACAATGAAGATTTCACAGTACTACAGTACATATTTTAATAGCCCCGAAAGAAACATAACTAGCTTAATTTCCGACTTTCTCTGACTCTTACTGTCTCCTATATTTTGTATTTTGCAAGATGCAGACCTTTGATGTGCACACAAATACACCCAATAAAGCCATTTTTGTCCAGGCAGAGATCCCTGGTCAGAGATACCAGAGATTCCTAGCGAGACTTCCTTTTCTCTGCTGTCAGGATAGGTTCTACAGTATATCTGCCTCATCCCTTCTTTGTGTTGCAGAAGCGTGTTGGCAGCATATATATATTGTATACATCCTGCTTTGTATCCTCTACTGAATCCCTTTAATACTCCCGCTGCAATTTTACCTCATGGCTAAAAAAAGTTGTATCTTCTCTTATATTGTCTCCTGGAAATCTACATTTTGCACACACTTTGCTTTTAGTAACAATTGACTGACTCTTGACTAAGACAATGTACTGAACTGGACACACGTCTCAGGGTCTCTTACAGTAATAGCCAATTATATCCATATACCAAATTTAATTTCAATCATTCATTGTTAGAATTTGCTCTAACATTTGTCAGCATATTCCTGCTTACATAAAACCTACACATATGAGAGCAATGACAGTTTTAATAGCAAACTATGTTCAGCAAGAGCAAAAAATGTGTCTGTGTTCAAAATGTGGTCAGTCCTAATGCATGCATGGAGACACATGTCACACCCATCACAGTAAAGTCATCTCACCTCAACGATAGGATGCCAGTGGGCGACAGGTTTTCGGGGACATGTGAGCATTTCACTCCAATGGTCTCGACCGAGGCTGTCTGCATCGTTGCCAACTCGACACACACCAATGACCTCATTATGGCCTACGCTGTAGGTGCAGAAGGGGGGGAGAGAGGAAAAAAATGTGATCACAACTACCATGCGTTCCATAAATATAGATATATTACATCTTGAGTGTGAAAACTCAAACTGTTAAACTTTTATAAGCAACAAAGAGTCAGAGTTTACAAAAAACACTTGAAAAATATTTCATCCTTTTTGTCCTGCAGCAGGTAGGGAATTGTAAAGGTTCCTAACCGGTCATAATCCATCACTGCAATCATAAGGCTGATTTGCTCTATATTTTCTGGAGGGACATCAAAGACAATGGCCTCATTATAGACTGGATTCAAAGTGTTCCTCTTTGTCGATGTCTTCCTCTTCTTCAGTCTGCGACCATCGCACATCAGTGAAACCTTCACATATGGATCTATGAAAGTGAGACAAACAGAATGGAAAGACATTAATTTTCATTCGGGATACCAGCGAAACTATGTAGTTGTAGACAGTATCAGTTTTCAATTACCAGATGCACCAGTGATATCCATGGCCTTGAGATTGCGGGCCTTTATCATGGTAATGGTCAATCTGCCCGCAGTGGGCAAGTAACAGAGCGAAAACATCAGATCCCCGAGGTCCACATTATCCTGAAAGACAACACAGAACACATTTACTCTACCAGAAGTTTTATTTTGATGATATACTACTCATTTTTTGTCATGCAAGTGTCTACTGCTATTGTATTGATATTGACAGCTGCTCCTATCTAAATTATATTAATGACATTATTTCTAGTACTGCTGCTTTTCATTACTGTACACTTGTTGAAGGTGAACAACAAAGGCATAGCCATCTGGCGTTTGGTTACATAGTTGAATCTCTCTCTACTCTCTTCTGTCACATTGCTCAAATACTGTACAAGCCTCCCACATTTCACTCGGCATGGAGACTTCTGTTGAGCTGCAGAAAGGCAGAAGCTCACTTCTCACTTGCTCTTAAAATAACTCCACCAAAGAAGTGAGAACCAGGAAAGCACACAAACATGTCTGGTGAAGACAACTCCTCCTACAGCAGAATCTCTTGCTGATCTAGTGGTTTGTCGGAAAGATTGCGTTTCTGCTATCAACTTTTTGTGCAATCATTCTTAAAAAGGGATGCTCAGTGAGTTTAATACATGTGTGACCATAAAACCTGAGAACCAAGAATATGGTATCACATTACTACTCAGAGCTGCTCTGTTAACTGTAGTTGAGATAATGACATAAATGGCATCTGATGTCTGGCCTGGCCAGTTTTGATTATTGGAGGGGGTTGTAACCCCCATCCCCCCTGTATATTACGCCAATGCTGAAATATATTGGGAGATTTAGATACGAATGAGCTTCAACTTGTTTTGTAGATAATTTCAAGCAACCTTTCACCTTAAATAATACACATCAAATAAAATAGTCCCTTCTGCATGCTATCTGAGTGTCCTTTGTAAAACACACTTTGTAATGTACTCTGTTTGAGCTTTGCAGTATAGCCAGGTGTTTGTTAGCTAAAGTACAATGTGTGCCAAGTGTAAATTGTGGTTCATCACTATGCTAGTACAGTGTAGAAAGGGAGGATGGAGCAGACATATAATTGCTGTCCGCCTATTAAGAGAGTAAGGTCTATTGGAGATCAATGATGGCTTATGCCATTTCAACTTTTTCCTTAAGTGTCTCACACACTTAGGCACTATTGAGTAATTGATCTTCGTTGATTGAACTTCACTGTGCAAAAAACCTTTAGAAAAAACGTTTTCTGAAAATAGATATACTACTTATAATTGGAGCCTAATCTAAGTTGGGGGTTATTCATTTTTTTATATTAAATGTTATTTAATTAAATTATTATTTCATTCTTTGTTTTAAAGAAAAGGCAGAAATTACCCTTTGCACAATATGAAATACAGTTAGATAATGTGCAAAACAACATATAGTTCTTTTGGCCCAGCAGGATCTGAAGAAGTTCAACGAAATTGTCATTTCATTAATAAAATAGTTCATTTTTTACCTAGTATATGTAAAAAAAATATTTATTTGTTGCCCTCTTTCTTTCTCACAAACTGTATGAGTATACAAATACACTTTAAGACTTTACCTTCTGAGACCTAAATTGCCTAGTATCTTGACGTTGGTCTTTTGTTACAATCAGGATCAAGTATTCTAAAAGATTATGGTAAATGGATTTTAATTTGCATGATTAACTGACAATCTCTCCAGAAAATGCATTCCACATCCCAGAAGGATTCTGTGGGTTTTACACGCTTCATAGTCCATGGTCTTTGTGCACACTCCAGATACAGGTTCGAATAGAGAGAGATTAGGGCTCATTGTCATGTGCTCCAGAGTCCCTCTTAGGCAACAAATATCATTTAATACCTGCGGGTCAAATTTCAAGGCGCTGATAATCAGGCTATATCCATAACTTCAAACATTGCACTTGTTTATGTCCCAGCACATTAAAAAACACAACCATGCATCAAAATAATAAATAAAACCAAAAAAACAGAAGTAAGCAGCGTTTGTTAGTATTGCCATGTTCTTTTTTAAAAAAAAAACACTGACAATTATGACTTAAAGGAGAATTCCGGTAATTTTTTACTTTAATCTTGATCATTGTAAATATGCGTGTACTTTTGATTGAAAACCCCCCGACCCAAATAAGTGCAGGTAACACGGAGTAGCTGCAGTTACGTGTACAAGCTTCCACTGAGCTAAAACGGCAGTTGTCGGGGCAAGTTTTAGAGTACCTTTGTACCTCTTAACAGACATACAATGCAATTAAAATGACAGTGCAAGTTGAACAGGGCCCTTACGTGACAATAAGATGCATTTTCAACTAGACATTGTTTAAATTAAGCTACCCAAGTGATTATCACAAAAGCCTGGCTAAACACACTAACCGGAAGGCAATTAAGAGCTAGCAGCTACCAGCTACAAGCTACCAGCTACTGGCAGGATCGAGACAGGGACCAGGGTAGGTCAATTTAAACAATGTCTGAGTTGAAAACACATCTTGTCACGTGAGGGCCCTGTGCATTTTAATTGCATTTTATGTCTGGAGGCACAAAGACTCTCTAAATCTTGCCCCGGCAAATGCTGCTTTAGCTCAATGGAAGCTCATACATGTTGCTGTGGCTACTCCATGTTGCCTGAACTGATTTGGGTCAGTTTTTTTCAATCAAAAGTACACGCATATTTATGACAGATTAATGAAAGATTAATGTAAAAATTGGCCGAAATTCTCCTTTGATAAGTCTATCGTTCCTATAAATCTGTACCTTGCTTATGACAAATTAGCGCTACTGCATTGGATAAAACATATCCTACTGCACTTCTTTTGCAGTGTTGAAAGATGATTAGCTTGTTTTTGAGGGTATATGTGTGGAGCAAGTGTGCAAATGTCGAAAAATGTATGACATGTTTTTTAAACAAGAAAATTATGTGGATTTAATCAGGGACTATTTCTATATCACCATGACTTATGATGCAGGGGGTCAGGGGGTCCACCCCCAGAATTTGTTTTAGCATTAAGCACTTCACTTCCTGCATTTTGGTTAATTTTTATGCACCTATTTTTATTTTTTTCTGAATAAATATGCCTGAAATTTCTTTATGTAAAGGGAAACATCACAATCCAAATATAAAAACATAATGTAATACATTGCAATAAGGTTCTCAGGCATTCTGTATTGTTTTGTATTCATTCTCCTTTAGATCTCTACTTTACTATCTAATTATATCTGAGTCAGCACACATATAGGCATAATTTATTCTTCACTCCTCTTTTGCAACTTTTGTTGGGGATGTAACCCCCTTAAATGTGCATGACAATTATTCACCTCAATGATATATTATTCATTTTAATTTATTAATAAACCCCTGGACTGTACTATTTCAGATTGTTTGAGCATGATTTCAGCTTATGTTCAAAACTTTGTGCACATTAAAAATATAACTCATCCCATCTGTGTATTATGTGAAAAATAAAGTTATAGTAGGCTATTACAAGAATAAAGTAATAATAATTCAGAAAATAATCCACCGGCACCATAGCCTGCTGTGCAATACGTGATAGGGTGATGTTCTGCTGATAGGGTAGCTCTCAAACCTTCTGACAGACTCAGAGCCCCAATTGAGACTCTGTTCTCTGGACAAAGTCAGAGGTGGAAAACCGAAACTACGACAGAAATACACAGAGCTTTAACGCGACACATCTGCCACAGCGTGTCAGCAGCAGAAATGCGTCCATAAACCTGAAGCTGCACATCTTTTTACAGCGAGTGGACACTAATCGACGTACGGTTTAGTATTTGTTAGTGAACTTTTCAAAATGGGGGGATGGCAGTGCTGGTGCTTTATTCTACTTTATGGGAAGTCAAATAGATTGTATTTGAACATGGCTCTCTGCCTTTCCAACCACAATGGTTGCCGAAATAGCTAAGCAGTCAGCCGCTCCTGCATGATCCTTCATGTGTCTATGAATCTGTCAAGCTGGTTGTTGTACTTTGCCACTGTGGTAGCTCATTTGAGGCTGAAGCTTCTCAGCAGAATGGTTACAAATTTTGCCCCTAGAACATCGAGCATATGGACACTCCAAAGCACACTGTACGCTTCTGTCCTCAACCTGATAAGTCCCCTAATTACACACTACACAGTAATATTACATACTAACACTATACAGTGGTTTAGTTCATACTTTTGCTGTTAGTTTAGTAGTAACTAAAATACTTTATTTGCTGTACAATCATCATTTTGTCATGAGCCTATCATTTTTTTTTACTTTTCCTTCTACTTCTTCTACTTCTTTTCCGTCTACTGTGTTGTGTTGTGTTATATTCAAGCTAAGTGTTCGATTGAGATGAGCAAATTACACAAGATGAATGTCAATAAACATCAGCTGCACCTAATTAAACTTAACTAAAAGACACATTTTTAACTCTTTCCTGAAGCTTTTTTTCAGGGTCTTGAAGCAGCTGTCTTTAAACTTTTTCTGGCTATGAGTACCTCTTCCATTTCCTGCATGAACAGTAATATGAGGCCACCGTGTCCATCAACACCAGACAGTTCAAGTGAACCTACTTTATGATTGACATCTACTATTTTTAAACTACTACTTATTTTTGTTCCTTTTACGTACTCAAAACCCAGTTAGACTTTATATGTATCATGAAAGTGGGGCACAGCTGTTGATTTTGTGGATGCCAAGTGTGGTTATCGCCGTATATGTGGCTTGTACTGTGTGAGTGGCTGATATGGCCTACATGTATATTTTAGTACAGTGAGTGTGGTCAAGCAAAGACTGTTGGATGGATCCATTTAACCTGCCTTTGCTTTCAGCATTCACTTTATACAGCAGCTATTAGCTAGGTAAAGCAGGAGGATACAGAGTGTGTATGTGTGTGTGTGTATATGTGTGTGTGCATATGTGCCTGTGTACATGCGTGAGTGTTGTGAAAGAGAGAGAGAGAGAGAAAGAATATTTTTAGAGGCCATGAGTAGGAAGATGTTAATGGTCTTTAGCTAGTCTCACATTGCCAGAGTTTCACAATGCTAGTGTATGGTCTGTCTACAATGCAGACAGCCCTTTCCAACAGGGAACTGAAGCTGTAATCTATGCTGTCTTCAAAGACACCCGACTCCATTGACACATAGTTTTTTTTCTGGGCTTTTTTGGATAGGACAGCTGAAGAGAGGAAGGTGGAAGCAATTTCACCTAAAAACAACAACACAGAAGGCTGGGTTCATAGTTTAATTGCTGTTCGACTGGTATCTGCATTTTCGGTTAAGCAAACAAAAGGCTAGTGTGACTAACACGTCACAGCGGGCCATTTTATTGTGAAAACGTAGGTGACATTTTAATTGAACGACTATCATTTTATTGATTTAAAAATAACACAATTTAGCTGCAGTGGAACAAACGCTTAGCCTGTTACACAAAACCACAGAGGCCTGCTTTGGATTGTTAAAAAACGTAAGGCAATCTAGTATTATAAAATGTAACGTGCTACATGATTTTGTACTGCCATTTTTATAAACATTCACTCACACCAATGGAAACAGTGAGCTTATTGACAAATCATCTGTTTTGAGACTAAAATGATTAAAAACTTAAATAGCGCACTCTCTGATGGATAGACAGCAAAAACATGTTAACAAGGATTGCGTTTACAAGATTTCTGTTGCAGGCTAACATTACACACACACCACAATTGTGATTTACACAGTGTGGAGCAGTTCTGATTCCACTTATTATGAATATCGATGCAGACCATTTGATATGCATGAGCTCCTGGCACAAGTGAAAACCGTAGAAAACAGTAGCAAGTTTCAGGTTTTAACAAGTTTCCTTTTTCAGGCTAAATTACATACATCACACTTCTGCAGTGGCTATATTTAGCCTGGATTGACAGAGGATTGGTAAAGGACACATAATTCAGGTCCTGAGTTACCAAGCTTATTAAATTGAAATGGCTGCAGTGCAGACCATTTGCATATGCATTGAGGGACAGAGCAGCAGGTAACAAATCCTCACACACACAGCTGCTCAGTAACATAGCTGCATGCTGCTTTATACACTGTAGATCTGACTTAGTGTTTTGCGAAATGGTTCCAGGTAGTTGACATTACAGTTACATTTACAGAATTTTAACCCACCACAACACCTGGGCCTCACTGATCTTGCTTCTTTGACCTCACTAGGATGAAAGTAATTGTCTGCAGCGATCAATGGCAAGGAATTGTATTAAGGCCACGTAAGCATGCGGTGAAAAAAGGGATCAATTGCACATTACAGTTGGATACACTCACATGATAAAATGCCTGTCAATGAAGCAATCACTGGAAGCATATATCCAAACATATTGACACATATTGTCTATTATACAACAAATTTGTTAAATATATGCAACCTGCACATGACATTGGAAACACTAAGAACATAAAGCGCTCTGACTTGTGTGGAGAGTGACAAAAGCATAGGTACAGGCACTTATGACCTCAGTCTAAAGCATGACACGTAATGCTCTTCCTCTCTTACACACACACACACACACACACACAAACAAATGCCTGAGATGTATTGTTGGTAGTGGTTAGCCTGTAAAATACTGAAGGAGGGAACTATGTTGATATTAGATATTTAACCGATACTTTACTTTCTGCTACAAGAGTCTCCATTTCACCAGCAATCAGAGACACACAAATCCTCTTCTTCAAAGTGAGACCTATTGACCTTACCTACCAACTGATGCTTCTTTTGTTTATTCAGACCTGACAGCTCAATGTGTTTAAACAAGCAGTCAACTTTATTTTACACTTTATCTTGTCAGCAAAAGACGTGCTGAAATAAAGGACTCAACTGAGCTAAATATGTAGCTCTCATTAAAGTTGCAGAAGATCTGTCAGACTTCTTAAAACACACTTTGCCATTTGTGGTAATAGTAATAAATTAAATATGACATGGCATATCTAAGTGAGCATGACATTATTAAACATAACTGATGACTCACCGAGGAGACGTACTGGATGTCCCGACAGAGTTTTGTCTCCCTGGGAAAATCTGCCAGATCCAGGAAGTTGTCCACAACCACTTGGCCAATAATGTCATGGCGTGAAAACCGGTCAAAATCATAGACACTGAAGTGCAGCTTACGTGTGGGAAGCTCAGAGTACGCCACTGGAAACAGGAAGACCTCATCAAACACAGGGTTCAGTGTCTTCCGATGCACCTTGGTCTGGTGCTTGGTCTTACGATCAGGTAGCAGGTAGATCTTAACATAAGGGTCAGAGGTACCAGAGAAGTCCTTGGCAGGGAGGTCCTCTGCTTTGTGGATCTTAACTATTAACTGTTCCTGGTCGCAGTCAAATTTGAGGATAAAGTGCAGGCGCCCACAGCCCCCGCCTCTGCGACTGCCTTCCTCTCCCTCAAGGGAGCGCTGTTTGTAGAGCTCAGGTTTAAGGCGACCAAGGCCAAGCCCCATTCCAGTGAGGGAGTCCTGCCTTTGGAACTGGGCTACATTGAAGTCTGGGTTGGACAGGTTGATATGCCTGCGAATGGACCCTTGTCTGTGGGCAGAGGAAAACAACAAACAACACCATTCAACATCAACAGATTAACTCAGAACAGGGATTTACATCCATACTGGATAATTCTGCACCTCACAATTTAGTGCCAAAAGTTGCATGCCAAT
Source organism: Etheostoma spectabile (assembly GCF_008692095.1). Lineage (NCBI taxonomy): Eukaryota > Metazoa > Chordata > Actinopteri > Perciformes > Percidae > Etheostoma > Etheostoma spectabile. Next base: position 4,115,054 of record NC_045733.1, on the reverse strand, counting down.
GAAGGAAGTAGTGTTTTCTAAATGTAGCATGTTGGAAAGCTGTGTAGTGTAGAATACACGTCCCATTAATACAAATTTTTGCCAAAACCACAATCTTTTCCTAACCTTAAACGTATCATAGTTGTCATGCAGAGACATTGTAGAAAGCAAAAAGTTGAAAAAAATACATTGGAATTGTACATGTTAAACTAGGGCTTTGAATGAAGTTTTGCGGAATAAATTGGTTTTTTTTTGTCTGGCAATGGTTAAGAGCTATGAGCACTGATCAGTTCAAACACCAATACATGTAAGAGGTTGGTGGAAGTGTTCCAGAAATCTAGTAGTCATGACTAAGACAAAATGATGATTCAAAAGCTTATACTTACCCAACTTCTGACATCAAGTCACCAGAGGGTGGGGGTTCAGTGGTCTGTCTCTGCATACGAGGGTTGGTGTGAACCCCATTTTCCTGGCTTTTACTCTTTGCATCCAGTGGAATGTCTGGAGATGTGTGACTAATCTTCATAGCTGCCTCAGGTGTGGCCATGACCACGGGTGGGGGTGATAGGGGAGTCACCGGAGCCTCCACAGACACTACAGATGCCACGGGAGTGGGATCTCTGGCCATGGAGCAGTGGGACGACTCACGGCGGTTGTGCGGCGGGGGGTCCACAGCTGTGTAAACTGGCTGCCTGGCTGCAAGCTGTGAGGGCAGAGGGCTCATGGAGGGGTTGAGGTGCCCATGGGCTTCCTTGGTGGTGGGGGAGAGCCCACGCTCCCTCCATGGTATCCAGCAGAGCTTCCAGGAGACAAACAGTGAGACCCCAAAAAGGGCCAAGCCACAGGCAGTCACTACCAGTGACAACAGACTCACCGATATATCTGAGAAGGTGACATGAGAGACAGGAAATAAGGATCTGACAGTGAATTCAGTTTTCTTCCTGCTTTGTTGCAAAGCTACACCTTTACCCCTTCATCATCATCATCCTCATTAGCAGCAGCAGCAGCTGAAGCAGCTACTTTTATTGAGTACTGTGAAAACCTTTTTACAAATATTTCATCATAGTGTTATTGCAATAACGCTCATGGGTAGGTGACGGTTTATGTTGGTTTCTCTATTCTCTCAATGGCTTATGACAGATCATGCTTCTTTGCACTAGGTCACAAATAAACTTTATTTTTCAGTTTGACAAAAAGATCCTCGGCAAGATTAATATGAATTTATTTATTTAATTATCCTCTGGAGCCTCTGACTGCATACTGTAATTTCCAGTCCTTTGCTAATAACAGAGGAGACATAGTGTGTTGAAATGAAAACAGACAACATCAATTACAAATACAGATCATATGAAAATCTACAATATCTGACAATTGACCCCAAACAGAATTAACGCCTCATTAATTGTTGTGTGCTTGTGAAACATGACATCAGCTCAAAATCATGTTTTTGACCTCATGCTTCCCCTGACAGTGTTTCCTTGCTGATGTGTAGCTGATGTATACTAACAAACTTGTCAAAATTGTGTTCTATACAAGACTGTAACTTTGGAATGTAGCCACTTAAAAAGGCTAACTCAGATTGTTGAAGCATTTTATTAGCTTTGTTTGAACTTTAGAATGTAGAAAGCAGAGTATTGACAAGAGGAATGATCACAGTGTCCAAAAACTTTTCCAACGTGCATTGGGGAATGTGACTATATTTAACATCCTTAAAGGGCGGCTGTGGCTCAGTGGTAGAGCGGTTGCCTGCCAATCGGAAGGTTGGTGGTTCGATCCCCGCCCCTGCAGTCATTGTCGAAGTGTCCTTGGGCAAGACACTGAACCCCGATTTGCCCCCGGTGCTGCGCATCGGAGTGTGAATGTGTGTGAATGTTTATCTGATGAGCAGGTGGCACCTTGTACGGCAGCCCCGGCCACAGTGTATGAATGTGTGTGAATGGTGAATGTTACCTGTAGATGTAAAAGCGCTTTGAGCAGTTGTTAAGACTGGAAAAGCGCTATATAAATACAGCACATTTACATTTACATTTACATCCTTGAGTCTTACAGTGACTTATGAACTGCCTCCCTGTATAGCTGCTTTTACTTACATTTACTGTATTGAAATATTGAAAAGTCCAGGCTTTTGTACAGTGTGTTCTTTTGTATCAGTCTAGTGTATCGCCATAACCATGTTTATTATTGGCTAAGCCTTGTTCTGTGCGAGGGCAGGGAAACAGACATGAGCCTAGTTTATGTGCTGACTGTGCAACAGTTGCCTACAGTGTTATAGCAAAGCGATTTTGTTGAAGTCAATGTTTGTGAAGAGTTGTCGGGATTTAAAACAAAATCTCAAAAGAAATGGATATGTATGTAATCAGTGCATTTTTCTAATAACTAAAATTATCCCATTTTACTTTAGATGCACTAATGATTGCTTTTCCTGAGTAACTATCCTTACAACGTTTAGCACAGTGTGTCACTGCAATGCCTGCTGACATGTTTAAAGAAACAGAATAATCATAGTAAACACAATGAGCATCATATCAGGTAGATGTTGATTACCAAAATATAGATACATGTATTTTTCATATGAGAAGACAAATTGCTATATACAGTATCTTTCCAGTGACTAGCTGACTTCATGACGAACTTGGACAATTAAGATTAGCAGTGGCAGTGGCCAGTATTTAGTATTTAAATGGTGCATGTAATAACAGGTAGCAACTAACAGCAGCTGGATGACTAACCTCACTGTCCCACAGTGAAACCAAATCAATGACGGGAAAACCTTTATTTATAAATAAATATAAATAAAATAGGATAATATAGTAATATGAAGACAATATTATAATTATGTGTTGTGTGCCTGTTGCTACTCCCTTACTAAGGTATGAATAACAAATTACAAGTGAACAATTTCTGACAGTTATTGAATTTAATCCTCTTTTTTCATTTTCTAATTATTGCATTCTGCATTCAGTAGAAAATCCTGAATATAAAGATATGCTACTACAATTTTTCCTGAAAGAGTTTGTTGTTTTGAAAAGTGCTGTTTAAAACATCAAATCATGTTGCAAGCAGGAATAATCCAGGAAACACTTTGAACAGGCACGTCTGATGTAGCACTAGCACTTAAAACTATAAAACTGTGTTTGTCAATTAGCTTTTAAATTGTTTATTATGTCATTAGCAAGTTAATAAGACACAATGTCACACCACATTTACAGTCATAACAAATATCAAAAGACTTTGACAGTAATACTTTTGCATTACATATCCTCCAAATCAGCACTGCCTAATACAGCACTTAGACAAACTGTCCTTTCTGTGCTCTGAGATCCTGTGAATACCAGCGTATGTGTGATTTGGGAGAATAATGTGGATACATTGAGGGACTTGCCATATGAGGACACTGAGTCAACAGTCAGTTTGGTAGGCTGCTTGCAGAGTGCTGCCTGGCAGAGAAGAATCTATAGACATCTGGAAGAATTCAAAGACCGCATCACAACAAGGAGGGTGGACCAATTTTAGACCACAGGTCCTTCAAAGGTGCAATAGTGTAGGAGTCAAGCTAAAAAAGCAACATATGACCTTCTACCTCCTGAGTTATTTTCTTTAAACATACATATATGCGTGTGTGTGTCTACAGTTATTGGAAATGTCTTCATTTCACCTTTGTAGAACAATTAGTATCAACACAGAGTGCATACATATATTACAAGTGAGTGGTTCTAATTGCCAATTGGTTACACTCAAGGCCCTGGCTTTTGCTGGTTTCTAGCCTCACAGAATGTTAGTTGCATTGACCTGATGTTCCTTGACTAACTAATTAGATGGCTACAAAAAAAACTAGTACTTTGGATCCTGCTTTGGCAACCATTTCTGAATGCACATTCACTTCTTGCCAATTATTAGATGAAATGATAGCCCTTGTGTCTGTACACTAAATGTGAAGCTACAGCCTGCAGTCAGTTAGCTTAGCCTAAAGACCTGAAACAGGGGGAAACAGCTAGTTAAGGTCAGTCCTATGGTAACAAAATGTAAAAGCTAAAGCTCATTATTTAACACATTAAATCTCCTTTGTTTAAAGCAAAATGAAAACATGACAAGTCATGGTTTTTACAGGGCTTATGTGCCAGACTAATTCATGGTGGCATTCACATCATAAAGGGTGGATAAGTAAGATTTCCAATTTGCGAGCATTCCCATTACCGAATAACTTAAGATGGTTAAAATACTGCATAGTGACAATGTAACACTTTCAATAAATGTGGGTTAAATAACCTTAAAGTGGACACATGCTTTTCCGTATTGTTTGTCATATCTACAATGGTGTAATGTCGGATTTTCACGTTAAAGGTGGACAAAACTTCAAATGATGAGGTAAATGTATTTTAGACAAATCCCTGTTAGCTAAAACGGTCAGATTTCAGACTGTTCTGAACGCTCCAGTTTCAACAGTTTTTTCTACTCTCGGCCAAGTGTTACGCAACTCTAAGCCGGCCTTTTATTTTCGCTGGTCATTTCTCCCCAATTTCAGGTCACTTTACTGCTGGGACATGTCCGATTGTGTAGTATTTGCTTTAGGAGCCTTTGTTGTTTACGTTTCAAAGTACATAGTTAAGGTGCAGCAGCCATGGGCAATATGAGGGAAAAAAACGTATCATTTTTAACATTAAAGGTTAACATTAAACGTGTTCTAGTACAAACACAAAATACAAGTATTATCCTGAAAATACTGTATAATAGTTGCCCTTCAAATGATGGACTCTGGTAAAGGAGTGCTGTTTTGATTTTATTTGATGTGTTCCACTTTCCACATTAATTGATCACTCTGATTATCTTTCTGATACCAGACACATCTGACAGGATGGCCACAAATACATCTTCATTATAAATTGCTTTTAAGAAGAAAGGATTTCTCAAGTTGTCATGTCAATATGTTTTATGAATGTTTCTGAAAAACACATAAATATTCACGCGAAGTACCCTTAACAAATACCCTGACTGCCATCCAGTCCAACCTAAACTCTGGGTCTTAGAGTGTTAGAGTTTTTGATCTTTTATCTACTGTTATCTATTTCATTTGACATTCTTAATATGGGTGCTGCCAATATGCTGGGTTACATAAATTGAATTGTATAGGCAAGCCATCCTGATAGCTAACTCCACTACAGCAGACAGCACCTACTATGGCAATTTCACTTTTCAAACTGTCAGTGCAATGGAAAAGACAAGACTGGATGGGCCTATATGAATGAGGGAGAGAGGGGAGAGCTGAGAGATTAAGGAATGGAGGAAAGCTGGAGGAAACAAGTAGGAAAGTAGGAGTAGAAGTCAGGAGTAGCATTAGGAAAGGGGTGGGAATATAAAAAAAGGTCTTTATTGTGGTGAAGAGTGATTAATGATAAAGCAAACTAAGGAGGACTGCAGTTACTGTGCTTTCTCGATCCTTCACATTATCTCCCTCGTTTTTTTTTCTTCTGCGCACACGCACACACACACACACAACACACACACACACACACACACCACACACACACACACACACACACACACACACCACACACACACACACACACACACATGCCAATCAGACAAATATGGTTAGCCTAGGTGTCGCTAATAATGAAACGTGACTCAATAGTCACATAATTCTTCGCATGTGACTGAATGTCCGCTTTATTTTACAACGACGTCCTTTTCTGCAATACAGCTATATTTCAATTTCTGTACATCCATTTAGTGAATGTTTCACGGTGCTTACATGCTCTAGGTAAGAAGAAAACTTAAATATTTAGTAAACTATTATAGAAGTAGAATAGAGGGAGTGTGCCACAAAAGTATCTGCTACCTGTGAGCGCAGGCACAAGCCCAACTCAGGAAGGAGAATCCTATACATGCAGTTGTGTATGATGTGTTATTCAGTGAGAACACTACCGGGGTTGTCTGTATAGCTCCCCCTTCCGTAGTTAAGGTTAATGTAAAGGTTGGTTCGGGGGGGGAGGCAGATGTCGACGGCGAGTTTGATACAGCACCGGCATCTGTGCACGTGTCAAAAATGAACTGGACCAACATAACGCACTTAAAAAAAAAAAATCTGTTTTACGTGAATCTACATCTGACATAACAATTGAACATTTTAGACCTCGAATTTGGCTCTCCGTGAAAATGAAAGGCTTGCCGTACAAGTGTATTGCGTTGCAATGGAAATTATATAATACATGAGATAATAAGTAACGTGGGGAAACATAGTGAAGATCAAATTTACAAACACTACTACTGATTGTAAAAGCACTCTAAGTAAAAGCTTGAACCACCTTTTGAGTTTTAGGCGTAGAATGTCCAATTAAAAAGGTCACATGCGCGTTCAGTTCTGACAAATGCAACTGTTCAATCAAGCGTGCAAATGATGCCTCACCTGAATCCGTATAACGTGGCCTGGCAAGGTCTCGGAAATAGTAGATGAAATCCAGGCAGTGTTCGTTCTGCACTTCCCCCTTCGAACAAAGATCTGACAGGAGTTCAAGTGCCTTTTGACAAATCTTTTCATCTCTGTCTCCAGGCATTTCCCACCAGCATCCTTAGAAATGGAAGGTCTCTTATAGGCACCACCACCCAACTCCACCCGCCTGACAGTCACCTATTCCACGCTACTCAGCACGGCTTCTGTCAGCTATGCAAATAGCGGCACGCCTACTCACACGATGGAGTCGACGGAGACGCTCTCTATAAGAAAGAACGAAAAAACACTGGTCCAAGTGATCCAAAAAGCGAGATGCGTTTCTCACATGTGGAACACAAAGAGTTTTTTATGCAACATTCAATCAAGCGGTCTCCTCACACTGCTGATCTGGTTGAAAGCCACCGGTTGAATCCACGCATCGCCACTGCGGCGTCGTGCGCTGTCCAGGGTGCTGAAATGTGCGCGACTCTTGCACAGAGAATCTTTGCACCAGGCGGTCCGTTGTCATTTAAATGTCTTTACGCCTTCAAGCGGCCACAAGCTCAGGAAAAGTTGATCAGTATTTACCTAAAGGGAGAAATAACTGGATTTGAGAGCGGCTCTACGAAATCCGACCACTTCTCCACTACGACGAACCTGGTGTGGTTTTACGTGCCTGCACGTGGCCAATCAGAGAACGACATGATTTTTTTTTGATTTTTTTGATCATTCAGTAGCTGCACCTCGCACATAACGTTGCATGTGCACGTTATGTGTAAATTAACTTTTTAAGTTATCTCTTTACGTTATGGTTCTGCCAAGACAATAGCAGCTATGGGTTCATCTGCAATGACGTCCATGATTGGTCTTGCCATACCCTGAACTAATTTGAAATTAGGAACGGAGAGAAAGAGAGAGAGAGAGAAGAGAGAGAGAGGAGAGAGAGAGAGAGAGAGGAGAGAGAGAGATGAGAGAGAGAGAGAGAGAGAAGAGAGAGAGAGAGAGAGAGAGAGATCCTGTCTTTATTTTGTTATTTCTTTGTTGCTAATCGTTTCTGAATTCCTTTGGGCATGATTGTAATCAAGACCTCCATGTATTTCTCATGGGACAATCAAGTCATGTCAATATTTCAAAGAGTGTACATTATTGTGCTCTCATTATCTGTTATCCATCCACACAACTGATCAGGTAGTCTTTATAAAGTCCGGTAATTAGGGCAAATACTATGTGGTGTCAGGGTGCATGCCATTACATTTGAGTGGAGAAAGTAATAGCCTGAGTGTGCGTGAAACCAGGAAGTCTGTGACATGCTCCATGCAAGGACATATAATATGCTGTAGGCTAATTTATAATCTTGAATGATAATCTTTTGTGTGATGTAAAATGGTCCTTTGACGTACTGAAGAAGTATAGTAATCATAATGAGGTTACTGGAAGAAAGAAAGAAGAAAGAGAATGCCAATAGAGAGAACAACAATGGGACAGAATGTCCTCATGTAAATACTTTTTATGAATATATCAGAGCTTCAGAATGTCAAACAATGTTGATGATTTCAAAAGGGAAAAATAGATACTAAGAGAAAGGGATCCAAAAATGACATACATTTGAATGCCCTGTTGGTGATTTCAATGCCCTTTCCGCCAACAAAAAGTGTGTTTTCCATGCACAACATCAAAAATCTTCTCACAGCAGTAAGTCAGCTTTCTTGGTGTCCATGGCAACTGAAAAAGACAGAAGGCACTCTTCGCCCATTTCTTCTCTCTTCTGTCAGCCACTCTTCTCCACACTACCCTTTAATGCTCCAGCATTTTCTTTCTACTCAACCTTCTTCCCCATTGTCATTTCATAATAATGTTTCCATCTTCTTTCTTTGCTGTCTTCTTTCATTGTAAACTACTTCCTAATATGTCAATAACTCTTACTGTGCCTCTCACTCTCTTCATGTTTCTCTCCATGTACAGTACATCTCACTTATTTTCCTTTGCTCATTGACTAATGCATTTTTCTTTTCAATTTATCTGCTGGTGGGTCAGTAGATCAACAAAAGTGAGGACAGTGCACTCAGTGTGGTAAAAGGCCAGTTTCAAAAACACATACAGTCACTGCATAGATCTCCCAGCTCAGCATGGACTGACACTTGTCCTTACAGTGTTGGAATAGGAAAAGAAGACAAGTATCTCAGTCTTGGCTTAAATGAGCTAAAACTAAAACTTCAAAACTCAAGTGTGTACACATGCATACTATAATGTCCAGGACAAAGCATTTATAACATATTTTACACAAGTTTCCAAAATCATTAAACATTGTGTTGAGTTAAATGTACAGCAACCAAATGCATGTATATTATGTATACAATTAGTACTATATTTGCAATTAATAAGATTTGATTATGTCACCGATTTGTTTGCTATATATGCCACATGTTTGATTGAATTTAATGTGATGCCTTGTTTTTTACATTATCCATTTCTAATTGATTTTGTTGCAATGAGGAACTACTGTAATGAGATGTATTTATTGCTTTATGGATCCCTCTTTCATTCCATGTTTACACTGGTCACAGAAATGGTGGGAGTTTCTGCCTCTGGCGTAGCAATGCTGAGCAGATCATCTCAATAAAGCAGCGGCTTGTCTCTACTGCTGCAGAATTCAATTTATTAATTTCAGGGCACTGGTGCTTTGGTGGTAATGATCCCCTAAACACACACTGAGTGAACCCTCGAGATGGAGGTATTAAAAAAGTTTCCTTCCGCATTCAATATGTTTAACAAAAAGAGGATCATTGTCTCGCAAAAAACAAAATAAAATCTCCCATTGTTGTTACTATATGCATATAATGTAATCTATATAATAATACTGTATCACAATAGTGAACAATGTAGATGGAGTTTCTGAACGTTCTTTTTAAGTGCAGACATCAGAGGGAGAATAGGAAGCATTGCTTTGATAAATGGATCCATCAGCCGCAGGCGGGCAAAAACATCATATACTGTACATGTGTGACTAGATGAGTGTTGAAGAGATTCATCACTCGTTAGGTTCCACAAAATCTCACATCTGCTTACCGAGCCTCAACATTCTTTGAATCATACAAAGTGTGGTTTGCAGAGGAGCTGTACAGAAAAGCGCAGAAGGACAGGATGTAATTTTCTCTCATCTCAATTGCTCTTTCTCTGCTTCTGTTTTTCTCGTTGGCTAAAAGAGAGGCCTTGAGGGTTTTAGCAACGGGTCTCAAAAAACAAAAGGCAAAACGGCAAAGCCAATTCAAGATATTTTGGTGTGTGTGTGTGTGATTGAGAGAGAGAGAGAGAGAGAAAGAAAGAGAGAGTTCATGCTGTGTCTATGAAGAACTGAGTAATGTAGGGTGTTAGTGTGTGGGGGGAGGGGAAAAAGAAGGAGAACTGTGAGAAAAACATACAGTGAGGCAATACACTGAGACATGTTCACCATAAAGCCAATAGAGGTTTCTCAGGCTGGGATTTGTGTGCCATTGATGTATTATCCATGGATAACATCACTGCTCCAAGAAGTTGAAATAAAAGAAATAAACATTTTAAATTTGGTTACACCAGGTACACACATTCTTGGTATATTTACAGTTTATGAACGTCCAAGAAACTTCTAAAATGCGTTACTTTAATAAAAGCAAATATTACAGAGATCAACAAGTAAAAAAGTTTTTAATTTGATGTTTAAATATTTAAATGTTCAAACGCTCATGTCAGTTGATTGATGAGTAAGAAACGACAATGTTTTAGTGTTTAGGTGGGGTTTCTTTACAAATTCGGTCCTTAAACCATATAGTCGTTAAAGCTATAATATCCAAGGAGGGCATGGAAGACTAAAAAAACATGGACTCTTCAAAAGAGGTCATTATCTTAGCTCAACTTTCTGCACACAACAGTCAACATAAAACACAATTTTCTTAACATAGCCATACTGAGAAATACAGAGAGTTTTGTGGAGCTACTAGTCTTAATTAGCTTTGTATCAAGTCATTTGCAACAAATTCAATATAACAGACATTCATTATTACAAAAGGTTACGCTCTAAAGCTTTAAGAGTTTTTATTTGTTCATGTCCCAGTATTTAACATATGCTGATAATATGGTAAGATCTTTAACTGTGAGCTCATCACACTTGCTCCTATGTTACAATTGACTAAAATGTACTGAAATTGACTTTTGAAAAGTGGATCATTGTGGCGCTATTAAAAGCCCCAGGATTGTGGTTACAATACATTACACATTCTCCCCTCTTTAAGCGGTTGAATCCATTTGGAAGCCATCTCTTGAATAGCTATACAGTCGTGCTTGTAACCTACCCTTTTACATATAGCTCCATCTAAGACAAACTATGAGTATGTCCACCTTTCAAAACATCCTAAAGTCTACAGTTTCATGGCACATTTTCTTATACACACCAACATTTAGTTGGAGCCGTAAAGGTGGTAATAGGTCGACACATGTTGATGTGAAACAAGAAATGAGAACTTGTATCCAAAAGCAAACCTGTTAAACAGCACTTAACTCTGTTAACTGTCAGGTTTACAGGTGATGGGTGGGCAATATCAGACAAACATAGCTCAGTCAAATCAGCAGGAAAGTAGAATAGACAATAGACATAGACAACATGCAATCACATAAGCAGATAACATGCAAGGTAATTAAAATGTCTCAAACACTAAAGCAACTAAGATTATGTGACAAGTTCCTCTGAAAAAAAGACACCTGTATCTGGTAATGTCATGAGCCAGTGAGGGACAGCTGTGCATGAAGGTAGTGGGTCACGGGGGTGATGAGTTGATGGGGAGCAGGTGTGTAGGAGCAGAGCGCTCACCAAAGTGGCCTAGAGAGCAGGTGAGGTATCCAGCCAAGATAACACAAAATAGCGCATGACACAGACATAGGCAAAAGGAGAGGATGCAGGTGTCTTCATTGCAGTTTGATATTTTGAACCTCAAGAATAGGCCAGGATGACACTTCATAAAAGGCAGTTCTGTTTACTCACTTTATCAAAAATATGCACACAGTTACAGCTGACTAACTGGCCAGTTTACTCCATAAACAATGCTCAACAGAGCCCCCACTGCACATCCCCTTCATCCTCATCATCATCATACTTAGAGCATGCTTCAAAATGTTCATAGCACTCATTTACAAGACAAAAGTTAGAAGTTTGAAGTAAGAAAACACAAGACTGACAATTTCTAATACGACACTGACACATAAGGAGGTAAACAGAAAGGCTCCCAGCTGAGCCAACAATTGCTTCATAACTGAGATGACTGTCCAGAGGGAAGAAGAGAACAACATACAATCTAGCTGTGATGGGAACAGAGGACAGAATTTCACAGGGACTGTTCAGTGTACTGTGATGTTGAATTCCAACAACTTTAATTATACTTAGTTTATCAGCATCCCCAGTGTTTTCACTCGCTTTGTAATTATTTTTATGAACAAACATTGCTTGCTTTAATGTGAAGATCAAGTTTTTTTTAATCCATATTATTACGGGGGTTTCATGCCGATGCAGCTAAAACATTTCAGTCTCACCTAAAGCCATTTTTCTTTTCCAGTAAACAATCTACTTAATTCACTGATGAAATCCTTGATTTTGCTTCCTTTAACAAGTTGATCTTTAAACATTAGAGAGAAAAAAAAGAAGAGTCCAAGAATTGCTTTTTATGTATTATAAAAGTCAGTTTACCCAATGTTGAACATGCCTTCAACATACTTAGCATGAATCTATTCCCCTGTGATACCGAGGGGAATGAAAACAATACCTGAAAAAGTTGAGGCAAAAATGAAACGGTTGTGTGACTATTTTGTGTACATCAAACTGGTCAGTATGTAACAAACAACAAACGAACAAATGTGATATAGTCTTACACCCTGATATCAGCTTACTTGCTTAGAAGCGTAGCATACTGTCCTGGTCCACATTATGACAGTGGGAGCATCAGAAGTGACGGACTCCTGTTAGCAGAGATTGGAAGTAATACTTTGTTACGGTCAAATAAAGAGCCTTTTTTCATGTCCACTGTCTCAGCTTGCTCTCTAGTAACATGTGTGTGATCCAGGTAGCTTTGCATAAGAAATGTTAATCAGCAAGGCTACTTTTACTTTAATACTTTAAGTACATTTCTAAGCTAAATCAGTATTTCTACTTTTTCTACTTTCAGAGTATTTTTAACAAAAGTATCGGGAAGTGACTACTTTTGCCATCTCTGCCTGTTAGACACAAACACATTAGGTTATGCGGTATTGTCAAAGATAATTGACAAAGCAATTTAATGAGAAAAACACAATATTCAAGTACTTAACAATCTACAGTACATGTCTCAGATGTGAAATGTACACTGTAACTAAACATTTTGCAGACAAGCTAGGGAGTTACTGAAATAGGCATTTAGACTTGTCTGATGTTTTCAGAAGTTTGTATTTAACTCAGTGTTTAGATGTCATGCAGAGTAACCATTGGACTGTATCTATCCAAACCCATTTAAGGGTTTGCATTAATAACATGTGAATATAGTTACCCTGGAAATAATTAGGGTTAATGTTAAATAATTACATTCACCATATGACTAATACTTATTGCAAATGTTTGCAGCCAATTAAAATGTTATAAAACTTGTTTATAATGTATGGCATGGCAGTTTCACACTGGCGATACGGTCGTGGTTTCTGGCATATTTACAACTTTTATCCCACAATACTTCATGCAGCATACACTGTGACGCCTTGTGCTATAGTAGCAGTACAGCCAAGAGTGCACTTGTGGTACTCAGAAAATGTGGAGTTGTCAAACAGGCCAAGAGGTGTCAAAGCAGCACCTACCACTACTAAATCATTTCCACAACTTTTGATTCCAAAGTATGAAACAAGTTAAAAGATATAAATAAAATAAATACAAAATATAAGAGAAGAGGGGGTGGAGGGTGAGGTCTGCTTTAAAAAAAAATAAGAAGCATGGCCACAAACCTCTCTGTAAGCTTGAATGCAAAATAATGTGTGACTGATGCTAAAAATAACCATAGAAGCACATGCTATTCTCTGTAACCAGAGAGAATTAGATTAGATAGAATTAGATATTAGATATTACGTTCTCTCTCTCTCTCTCTCTCTCTCTCTCTCTCTCTCTCTCTTCTCTCCTCTCTCTCTCTCTCTCTCTGTCTCTGTGTGTCTCTCACTCTCTCTCTCTCTCTCTCCATCTTGCGTATTGAATTACATTAATTGCTTGTGATGCACAAAACCTATGCACTCAGATTGGCTGGTTTATGTTTCTACTGCTTGGACATGAAGCCCAAAGGTAATGTACCCATGAATACAGACCTTAGCAAATCTCTACAGGTGCATTGTGGTGGTATTTGTGTTGCATTTCCCTGTATAATGACATGAGACTAGCTCATGAATAAGCACTGATTTGTTTTACTTTCTGTACAGCAAGCACTTTCTGACAATTAGAACAAACTTTCCAACTTCCCAAGTCTCACAAGACTAAAACTATAAGGAAGAATGTCCTCCCACAATCTTTAGCCATCATTACTGCAGTTGCCAGATAACAACAAACAAAGAATTGACATAGTGTTAGGGGCAAAATAATATTTTGATAACTAAACAATCACACACAGACAGCACTAATTAAGTGAAGGTAGCTTAAAAGCAGTTTCCAAAAACTAAGATAATGTTGGTCATTTCTTGTCACGTGATTAGGCAATCAGTGATCAATCCTCCTAGGAATGGTTATGCAGTGTGCATGAGTTGAATCATAGTCCCAGGAATTAAGGCATATGTACTGTAGAGGACTGACAAAATAACAGAATCACTTTACAACATAAAGTTTTTTAACCGGCCCTTGTTAATATATTATATCCCAATAAGTGTACAAAAAAACAAAAGCACGACGAACCATTGTCTCAAAAAATGACCATGGAGTTAAATCCGGCCCTACATTGGGTTAATAAGATCAATAGCATCTGAACCTACAGTTAATGTAACAAAAGGCCACCAAGTAAAATGTCCCTTCAGTGGTCACATTGAGGCCTACCTGTTGTGGAAATAACAATTGCTGTGGAAATCTGGTCTCACTGGTTAGTCCTCAAAGTGCAAAATGCACGCTCTGAAACCTTGGGGCTTGGCACAGCACACACAGCATCCTGTCTAGACAACAACACATATATGGCTGAACTTCATCCATCTACTGCATTGGTTGTTGAGAAATCAAATATTTTACTAAAGGATGTGCATAGCTAATCTATGCCAATAGATGGCTAAGAAAGAGCTAACAAAGTAGAAAAAGTTATCTAATGAAAACCTTGTGGTTGAGCCCCCTGATGAACTTACTGCAAAGACAGTGGGGATTTTTTCCTGAATAGGAGCAGATTGTTTTATTACTTAGGGACGGAATGAATTAAATTTACACTTGAAAGGATGGGACCACTTTACAGTGCTTAGTCACTCATCTGCCTGTCCATCATCTCTACCTGTGTGATTGGCAGACTGCAAGCTGCTCAGGGGAATGAGAAGTGTTGCTCTGCTAGACTGTGCATTGCCTCAGGAGGGAGCCTTCCAGAGAGAGGTTAACACCTGCTAAACCTGCTGGGGCTCGTGGGAGGATGCGCCCATAAAAAGGATTTACTTGCAAGAGAAGGACAAAAACATGCACACAGCTTCCAGCTCCAATTGACATGTCTACTGTACTGGGCAAATATAAATGAAGTAGACATTTGTATGAAATGAAGACACAGTTTGAACAATTACTGACCTCTCTGTGTATCTGCTTTTTACTGTCAGGTGGAAGTGTCATTCAGCGTTTTTGACTACCACCTCAAGTACAGGTTCAACCTGTGAGCCTCAGAATAGAGGAATAAGCAGAGAATTGATGCCAGGCACACCACATAGATCTCTTGGGTCAAGTTAACAGTATGTTTCTTGAATTGCTAGCACTAAAATTACTGTTAACCAGTACAGTGTCAAATCTGCACATCAACACCTGTTGATTGCAGAATACAGCCAATTGCATAATTACAACAAAGTGCAAATTACTTTAGCCTTGTATTTGTGCTGTTTATATTGCTGATGCTTCTATACAGCCCAACAGCTGTGAAATCAAATTCCTTTATTTGTAGACAATGAATTAAATTTACACTTGAAAGGATAGGACCACTTTACAATGCTTAGTTGCTCTCTGTTTCATTTAACCACGAGGCACTGGGGAATGTAGCGGCTTTGCCTTTCATTATTGCAATTTGAATCACTTGGAAAACACAAAATTGCTAATCATCACATTGTCTGTAGTAGACTCCCAGATGTTTCATATTTGGTTAATGGTGCTGCCATTACCAGATTCAATTTGTTAGAGTTTGATGAAACAATCAAGGAAGCTATAACATTATTTCCTTCCTGGAGAAAAAAACACATTTAATGTCGACAGTTGTCATTTCGTTTGGTTAAAGCTTTTGTGTGTAACTTATATATAATAATGAACGTCTTTTACAAGCTATCGCCAAATTAGAGGATACAAAGCCAAAGCCTTAGCTACTACCAACTGTATGGAGGAGGGGTGGGGGTGAAGCATGTTACCGGAAGGCTTGTGTCATGTGGATGCACCGACAGGATTCTTGTCATTACTTAGAATTCCTAATGGGAAGACAGAAACTACTCACTATATATTTAATATCCATTAAAACATGTAAAAAAAGTAATAAATCGCTAAGTACAAAATACTAAGCAAATAGAGGTGTTGCATTCAGTAGGAGGATGGTTGCACCTTGTCATTAGTGTGCATCAACAGTCATGAACCACACATTGCAATGTTGACATTTTTGTGTGTAACATCCTTTGATTGATTATCCTTTAAGTGATAACCTTATCCTGAGAGGGGTTACCAGAGTGACCAATGTAGTAACTATCCCTGCAGCTGGTCTTACACCTTCACAAAGTATCAGCAGATTCCCTGCATATTAGTGAAGGAGCTCTGTAAATATATGCTCAGCAAGGCAGGGCTAAGGTTCAGAGTTGTGTGTTTTTTTGTGTGTGCAACGATTCATCTGCATTGTTAATGTGTGTACTTACATGTACTGCATAATGCATACATAGAAAAGGCTCTGGCAATGCGTTCACATGCCAATAAATCACCATAGCAATGGCAGACAATGCCGGATCCTGAAATTTCCTATTAAAATGACTTAATCCGAGAAAACCTTCCCACACGTGTGTGCAGGGGAATGGAAGTAATTAGGCTGTTTGGTTAACTGTTATAGAAACTGTCATGTGGTTATATAAATCCAAGTCAAGTCTTTCTGTCCTAACCCATCATCCCTTATTGGTAAATCCCACCTGAGACAGCTCCTTCAGTACATGTTTTCTGAGCTCATATTATATTGAACATAAAGTATGCAACTTGGGACAGTAAGCTATCTCATGTTTGTGACTGTGTTACCATGTGAGTAATAATTTATCAGATAGAATCTGTTAAGGCTGGATGTGTATATTGCACATGTGTCCCATGGGCTCAGTATGGTAAGGGATATACAGACATGATGGTTGTGCAACCAGGGAACATACAACTATATACATATAAATATTTTATTTTACTTTGATTTGCTATACGTTTACCATTACATGTGTCAATCATTTAAAAAGCCAAACCGTTTTTGAGCCTTACCGTCCAACAATTGTAGTAATAATAGACCACAGGCATAGTTATTTGATATATGTGTAGATTATGTAGTTAAATCAAATGTGTGATTATCCCATCCCTGGCTTTCAGTTGTCTGATCTGTAGTCTTTGCAGTTTTTACATTATAAATCTTCTTCCACCAGATCAAGGTAGGTAGCAAACCACTATCTGTGTCTCTCGAGGGCAGAACAACCAAGTAAGATGAACCATTGCACCAAACTACCAAACCAGCCAATCTCAGAGAGCTGATGATGATGCCCCCCCTGCACAGCCTGTTGCCGTGGTAACAGTGCGGCAAGTAGCTCTATAGCTCCTATGTCTCTGGTTATGGCTGTCTGTTTCCTTTCTTAGGTAAAGGGATGGATCACTATTCTGCTTACCAAATGTCAGGGTACCACAGCTGGGAATATCCTGTACTGAGACCAACTACGTGTTTCTTACTGGACAAAACAGATGATAGGGAAAACCTGATGAAAACACAGATTCCTTCAGATCTGTTTAATTCACACATAAATGGGCCACATGAACTGATATACAGCTGACCAGTCTCTTTGGGACTACTACAAAGTTAAAAATTCTTGTTCCATTTTTAACCTGAGTGTTGCAAATGTCCAAGCAGAGAACAACTACATTTTTACCTTAAAGCTTAAAAAATATGATCTTCTGTAGCCAAACTGTCTATGACTGCAGTTGATTTATCAACTACAACTGATCATTTTCTGGCTTTTGTAATTGCCAGTACAATTGAGATTCTTAACAACCCAGAATTAAGCTAAATATGAAACTATGTGTTTTGGGTATGGCTGTGAAGTCCAATGTGATCTTCAACAGCGTTAGTCAGAAGGACAGACCCTGTTAAGATGCAAATAACCAGCATGGTGTGTCTCTTAACAGGAAAATAAAACCTGCCACATTACATAATTTTGACATGTGGCATCAGATTGAGCCATGCTCATGACATACTCTAATTAAATAAGTTATATGCACTATTTAATCAATATTTCACTCATTCCTTCAACTTGACTATACTGTAGTGGCTGAAAACTAGAGAGGAAGGATTTTTCCTGCACTTTCTGAAAACCATTTCTATTAAAGTGGTGATATTCAGAGACCAGTTGCTGCTTGTGTTGTTTACACATTAAAAAGCATCTTTTCAGAAGCAGCAAATTATATCATACGATTGAACAATCTGTTGTCTCAGTTGAAACGCATGTGTTCAGAAGATGTTCTGTGTCTGAAAAATTCATTCCAGCAAATTTGAGAGCTTCTGGATCAGACACCATGGTCTGTGATTCCATTAAGTTCTCTGCATGCTTCATTTACATGTGCACAATCTGACTATCATCATGAAATATTTCCACAACATGAAAGAATGTAAAGAAAAACTGAATATGGACTACCATGTATTCATTAAGATAGATTAACAAGGATTTTATTGGTTACCTTAAAAGTGTCATCCAAACAGTCACATTGTCATAATCACAGTAGAAATGGTATGGTCATTAATAAAGCATTGACTTGCATTGTTCAACAAACTTTTCCACTTTATTAAACATTGGGGGTAGATGGAGCAAAATGTGTGTGAATAAGAAACAGACTTTGTTTGCTGATGATTCTTCTTAACCCAGTTGCTTTGTCTTTAAGTCTGCTTAATCTGCATATGACATAACCAAACACATACACACTATACACACTTCCCACATCCCATGCAAGCCTACAATGCCAAAAATAGTTCCAAGCCTTTTGGTTAAAGGGAATAACACTGGAGCATATTCAGGAGAAATGAGCAGGATTTGAAGAAACAAGAGTTGTATTGCCTGTGATAAAGAATTCCTTGATGCGTGTGTGTGCGTGTGTGTGTTTGTGTGTGTGTGTGTGTGTGTGTGTGTGTGTGTGTGTGTGTGTGTGTGTGTGTGTGTGTGTGTCTTTGTGTGTGTTAGAGAGAGAGAAAGAGTGTTAGAGAGAGAGAGAGAGAGAGAGAGATTTTAAATGATGTGAGAAAACATTAGTAGGAACCATTACATGCTCTGGCGCTGCGCTGGGAGCCATTATCTTGTGTAAACAGGTCATTCCTCCACTTAGCTCTACTCATCGATTCACAGATAATCTGTCTTTGCTTCTTCTGCTCACACTAACTGAGCACAGTCTGGTCGGCACTACAGTACATGTTGTGCTGCAAAGAATGTTACCGGTCTGCCACATTTAGCACTTTCAATTAAATTATTAATGCTGCAGGATAGCCTTTATTGTGTTTTTTAATCAATGCAGACTATTGCAGAGAATCAGTTCGTACAACAAGCATTCCCTGTTGATGGCGCTGTAAAGAACAGGCTCCCCTTCTAAGGCAACCATAGCATCATCAAACCTCTGGTGTCTTTTCTAGAGGATAGTTTACCGGTATAATAATAATAAATTGTAATCTGACAGAAGCCATGCTTTTGTTTGTCTATCTCACACAAATCAGTAGAGAATAAAGAACAGATAACATAGGCTTTTTGGAGGCTTCATGCTGACTCTGAGATACTTCATCTGTGACCACATCCTGAATGTTGTTTACACCTTCAGGGAGGGAAAGCTTACTGGAAGATGAGTTCAAGAAGCATCTATATACTGGTTTAGTCATGATCCTCTCCACCCAAAAATACAGTTTTACCCATTTTCCGCATGGGTGACATTTAGTTTTTTTTACGGAAAAGAAAAGGAGCACACAAGAGGGATGAAGTAGGTGAGTAGCAAACCTAACAGAAACTCTTTTTTACCTTATTTTGTTGTGGTGGCTTACATGGTACTGGTGTATGCATCTTGGAAATATAAAGCATGTTTGATACACTGCTTTATCTGTGCTTGAGACAAGGAGGGTGTGGTGATGAAGGCCTACCAAATTTGACTTGAAATATGAATTGAACTAGTCCCATATGGAAAACCATGCTAGGGCAGATGCCACACGCAAGCAGGATGTGAGCATTACACAAGCTTACCAAGTATTCAGTCGTTGTTTGCAATGAATTTTTAGAAATGCCTCCAAGAACACAAACTTAAATATTAATGTATTGTCCAAATACAAGGAAACAGAGGAATAAAATAATTTCTAAAAACATGAATTAGGATTGGTTAGATGTACAACAACCTATTGGATTGACAAAGAGAAACAGGCTGGGGGAACGCAAGATAATGTTAAAAAAACTCAAAACCTCAAGTGAAATTTTCATGCCATGGGACCTTGAATAAATGTCTGTGTAAAAATGTAGACTTTAAGCAAAATAGTACGCTTTGGAACGCAATATACTGTACAAAAAAGCATGACTTGTTAAATGAGTGGTGCAGACAGATACATTGGTTAGATAAAACAGATCTATCACATCAGACAGTTGTCAGATAGACAATTAAAAACCTGGAAGCTTACATGCGCCCAACTGGCCTCACCAACCTCTTTTTAAAGTTGTGCTAATTTCTGGTTGGCGAGACTTTATTGAGCAGGCGTCTCTACTGCGTAGGAAGATTTTGACATTCAAACAACATTCAAATTGAGGTGTAGGGTGAATTAATTTTATGTAATTCAAACTTAGAGGTGATACAGACAGCTTGAGAATTGATTATACGGAGCATGATGCTCTGCCATGTGCCAAAAAGTGAGAAAACAGAGCTCTTTCCCATTCTTGAGGTCTCTAAGCTTTGTTGAGTCTTGGCAAAACTGATAGAGTAGTACAATAAATTAGCCTACAGTCAACCTTATAACTTTACAAAATCATTTTGTATCCATCACAGGAACCCACAAAAATAATTAGCTCCGCTCACATTTTGTCTATGATAGTCTGCAGTATAGCTCAAAAACTTGAGGACAGACTTCCGTAAAATGCAGAAGGCCTCAGGCCATGGAATGATTAATTCTGTCTTGATGGTGATCTGGATCTGGGATTTTTATCCTGAGACAATTACCCTATTTAGCCATGACTATCAAAATGACATAGTCACAGACAGAGAAATCCTAAAGGGAGAATACTGCTATACCCACTATTTCTGTTAAAAATAGAAACACTATCTGTTGGTGCAGCCTCAAGTTAGAGAATTGTCCAGCTTTTTACTCATGTGGTGTCTCCTTCTTGCTATGTACTAATAACCGTACATTGGCTGACAAAAATAAGAAAAGACACAATAATAATAAATTGAATTTATATACCGCTTTTCAATGACCCAAAGTCGCTTTCCAGGGCAAGGTAGAAAACAAAACAAGACTCAACAAAACAAAACCACAAAAAACAAGATTTAGGCACAGATGAAAAGGGAGGGGGGCGTGGTGCTTAGGATAGGCAAAGGTGAAGAGATTTGAGGAGGAACTGTAAGATGGTGAGGGATTCAGAGTTGCGGATCTCTCGGGGGAGGGAGTTCCAGAGCCTGGGATCTGCCCTAGAGAAGGCTCTGTCCCCAAAACTGCGGAGGTTGGATGAAGAAGAGACCGGCTGAGGTGGATATGAGGGACTGTGAGGGTTGGAAGGGGGAGAGGAGGTCAGTGAGGTATGAGAGTGCCAGATGGTGGAGGGCTTTGTACTTGAGGACCAGGATTTTATAGGTGATCTGGTGGGGGAAGGGAAGCCAGTTGAATTTTCTTAGGATTGGAATGATGTGGTGCCAGGATTTGGTGTGGGTCATGAGTTGGGCAGTTGCGTTCTGGACCAGTTGGTGTTGCTTGATGTAAGTAGACCTGATGCCGAGGAAAAGTGAGTTGCAGTAGTCCAGTTGGGAGGAGATGAAGGCGTGAATGAGTCTTTCGGCAGCGGGTTGTGTGAGTGAGGGCCTGATTTTGGCGATGTTGTGGAGGTTTTAATGACATGACGGAAGTGGGGCTTAAGGGAGAGGGTGGAGACAAAGATCACACCAAGGTTGCGGGCCTGGGGAGATGGGTAGACAATGGTGAGTGGGGTTATTGATTTTCCTGAGTGTGGATTTAGAGCCCATGAGGATGAATTCTGTTTTATTGCTGTTGAGTTTGAAGAAGTTGTGTTGCATCCAGGTTTTAATAGTTGTGGAGGTGAAGAGGTCAGTAAGGTAGGGGCATAGGATCGGGAGGCAAATCTTCAGGAGGGGAGTAGGGAGGGGGTCAAGGGAGCAGGTAGTAGTTTTAATAAAGAGGGGGCCGTGGAGTAGATGAGTGAGTAGTGAGTTGCAGAGATCCGTAGTAGAGGAAGGGAGGGTGTGAGGGAGGGAGGGAGAAGAGGGTTCTGGGGTTTTGCAGGGGTCGGTGAGGATGGTGGAGAGATTGACTTGGCAGACTTGGCAGCAATAAGGGCGTCTTTGTGGGCAGTGAGGTGAAGTTTATAGGCTTTATGATGGACTGTAAGAGATGATTTATTTGCCAGATGTTCAAGTTGGCGGCCAGTTTGTTTCATTTTCTGGAGTGCAGGTGTGTACCAGGGTGAAGGGGTGTTAAAAGTGACAGTTTATGTTTTGAGGGGGTCAGGGTGTTGAGGGAAGTAGGCAAGGTGGAGTTGAGGTGGTTTGTGAGATCCTCAGGTGAGAGGATGGTTGAGTCCAGGTGGAGCTTGGTGGAGAGCAGGTCAGAGAGACGGTGGGAATTAATTGATTTAAGATTGCGGAAAGTGATTTCTCTGAGGAGGTTGAGGGCGTGGGGTTGGAGAAGAGATGGTGAACCGTATCAGTTTGTGATCAGAGAGGAGAAAGAGGCATGGATGGAGATTGGTTTGTGGAGCAGACCAGGTTGATGATGTGTCCTTTTTTGGAACAGATGGATGTGTGTTGTTCTCTGCATCTTCCTCTGATTCATTGTGACCCAGATCAATCTAGATGGAGGAAAGTAATCAACCAATTTAGTGAGCGAGGGGGAGTATGTCTCTCTGGATGTAGCCACAGAAACAAACTCAATACACACGTATTTGGACACACCAACAACCAACATATAACAGCACAATCCCTGTTTGGAAGCTGCTGTGAGGGAAAATCAAAACACCTGAGGTTTGTTTAATTAGACATTATAGTGGATTAGAATTGGCTTTAGGAAAAATACCTAATTGGCTGACTGACACATACTGGCATTATATTTTAATAAATAAATTAAACTACACCATGATATGCGGCTCATTATAGTCAGGGCTGAATATTCAATTTTTAATTACCATAATACAATTATGGTATTTGTTACAGTGGATACATCTAAGATATTCAACATGTTTCATGTGGTTTGAGGCTAGGCATGTAAGTTAAATTTGATTATTTAGTTGAAACTGTTGAGTTTGAGTTTGATGAATCGTTACATTAGTCTACATTATTTAATAGTAGTTTAAATGTACTGACAGCAGCGCTCAATCTAATTTAAGCGCCATTGAGCAAACTAATCTTATTTGGAGGAAGATTATCCAATTGCAGTGAAAGAAATCTAGCTTTTGGCTTCGAGGTGTGTATGACACTACTGATTAAAAACTATTTGAAAGGGAGGAAAATCATAGAAAAATACACGAGCTATCCCTTTAAAGTCCATGTAATTCATTGGTATGTTTCTGTTGTCACAGTAGCAATAACACCATCAAATACAATTTTAACACTAAAATAATGTAACATTGATATCTGGAGTGTAGCAAGGCAATGCACCTGTGCAAATACTTTGAATCAGGCCACTGTCAAATTGATTGATGTATGTGTTACATATAAACAAATACAAATTATTGGCCAACACGAGAACTTCATTTAGATTATCAGAATGTCCATTACAATCAAGGAAGATAATGTCTTACAAGGAAAAGGTGAATAACTGTCCACCTACCTAAGTCTTGAGCATGTCCAATTGGGGCATTAGGGCTATTCAAAAATAGAGTTCATCCCAGAACTTTCTCTTGAAGAGATTAGAGCTCACACAGACAAAGTGAGACAGGGTTTAGTAAAGTCAGGCAGGAAGCACCAGATTACATCTTCTGCTGTAATTTGGGTTAATGATACAATGTTAGGTAAGGTTAATTTATTGTCATTTTCAAAACAGGATTTCACAATTAAATGTAAGTTGTAGCCCCTTCACACTACATACACACACATATTTACTGTATATCATATGTACAATGATTTAAATTAGAATAGAAATAAAATTAAACCATAGGCTATACAAATCTATACATACATGTACATAGAGTGGGAATGAGGTGCTAAACTATTTAGCAGGTCTGACAATAATTTAGCATTATTAGGTGTTCTGTTTTTTGTTTGTGTTTTCACCGACTCAAGTTTTAATTTACAATGACCCTACAGAAGCCTGGTAGTGAGTCTTTGTAGCCTTGCTGTAGAATGCTAGTCAATTTCAGAATGGTGCTCTGTGAATCCCTGCAAAATGCATTTCCCCGGAAACAGAAAGATAACATGACCGGCAAATCATCTTGTTCCATCATTGTAAAAGGGTTTTTCTTTTCCAGCACTAGAAATGGGTGACAGTAAATGAAAGAAAGATTTTTTTTTTGTTTTTTGTTAAACATGCATAACACTGGAGCCAGATAATGAGCGGGATCCCTAGGGAGGCAATCTGGAGCCCTGGGCTGCAAACTTCACAAAGAGAAGCCCCAGCCCTGCCTTACAGACTATCATTGTTTATATAACTAAATATTCTGAAGATGCTATAATACTAACTGACATTTCACAGATTTTTTCTGTTTCAAGTCTAAAGAGGTTATAAATTCAGGACATTGATTGCTGCTGTAGTCTATAAATTTGTGGGAAAGAGCCTTTGCAAGGCTAGAAACCATATTGATTTTCCTTCTGAGGTTTATTAGTTTATGAAATCCTATATTTCCTCTGTCTCTCTTTCGAAGCTGAAATACCAATAGTAGGGGGAGCTATACTATACCTGCATTTCCTTCCTCGTTATAAAAACAGAAAGGCAGCTGTATTTATTTCTTCTTGTATGTTTTGTCAATGAGTAGATTACCCAGTCACATTCAAAAATGTTCAGAGGTAAATCAAACCAGTGAGCAGAATGTACCAACTCACCCACCTTCCTAGTTCAACAGAGCTTTTTTTCACTTATGCTTCACTGCCTTTACAGAGCTAAACAAAATGTTTGTCAAAATGAAAGAAAAACAATAATAATCCACTTTATATAACCAACTCAATCAGTCAAGGTTTTCCCCTGTCATTAAGAATAATTCAAAGGAAGATAAATTATTGTTTAAACTGCTCAACAAAAATGAAAACTTGTCACCTCATGAGACAGATGTCATACCAAAATGGGGCATGCCTATAATATGTGTCATGCGACAATTTCAAGACTAGGCTTTGTTTCTTTGCAAAATGATTTATAAAGAATGTATAGTAATTATGTGAAACATTATTGCTGCTGTATTAAGATTGATTAATATGTTATATAAATGTTAATATATTATCATTTAGATTAGCAGAGGGGAAGGGGGCAGTTATGTATCATTATTAAGAGCTTACATTCTTAAATTGCCTTATGATGATACAGTATGATGTAAGAGTTGTGTAATCATGCTGATAAGTAGACCTCCACATCCTTAACTTAGTGATCTCGTACACCAAGGGCTTTAATCACCTATTAAACTTTGGGGCGGAAGGACAATTATCCATGTACGCCATTGGCAATCCAACCCTCTTGTGGGGTCAGGTTCTCCCCCTTTCCATATTGTGCTATCATAGAGTAGCATAATATTAAAAGATGATAATATAATATGTCACAACAACATTAATATAGCATGTTATAAAAAATACTTTAAAAAGTCGTAGTACAGCATGTCAAAAAGTCACAGTATGGTATGTCATAAAAGTCACAGTACAGCATATGTAGCAAAAAAAATCTTAAAAAAGTCATTGTATAGTATGTCTTAAAAAGTTGTAAAAAAGTCATAGTACAACATATCACAAAAATGACTTAAAAAGATATAGTATAGTGTGTCATACAAACTCATAGTAAAGTATTGTATGTCATAAAAAGTTATTATAATACACTTAAAATGTCTATATAATATGTCAAAAAAGTCTTTAAAAAGTCATGGTATACTATGGCATAAAGAATTATAAAAAAAAGTCCTAGTATAATATGTCGTAAAAAAGTTATAAAAAAGTCATAGTATAATATGTCATAAAAAGTCATAGTGTAATATGTCAAAAAAGTCATAGAAAGTCTACAGTATGTCATAAAAGTCACAGTACAGCATATATAGCAAAAAAAGTCTTAAAAAAAGTAATTGTATAGTATGTCTTAAATAGTTTTTAAAAAGTCATAGTACAATATGTCACAAAAATGTCTCAAAAGATATAGTATAGTATGTCATACAAACTCATAGTAAAGTATTGTATGTCATAAAAAGTTATTATAATATACATAAAAATGTATATTATAATATGTCAAAAAAGTCTTTAAAAAGTCATGGTATACTATGGCATAAAGAATTATAAAAAAAAGTCCTAGTATAATATGTCATAAAAGTCATAGCATAGCATGTCATAAAAAGTCTTAAAAAAGTCATTCTATAGTAAGTCGTAAAAAGTCATAGTATAGTACGTCAAAAAAGTCTTAAAAAATTATAATATAGCATGTCATAATAATCCTTAATAATATATATATGGTATGTCAAAAAAGTCCTATAAAGTCCTAGTATAATATGTCGTAAAAAAGTTATAAAAAGTCATAGTATAATAATTCCTAAAAAGTCATAGTGTAATATGTCAAAAAAGTCATAGAAAGTCTACAGTATGTCAAAAGTCCTAAAAAATCATATTATAACATGTCATAAAAGCCATAGTATAGCATGCCATAAAAAGTCTTAAATAAGTCATAGTATTGTATGTCTTCAAAATTTGTAAAAAAAAGTCATAGTGTAATATGTCACAAATTGTCTTAATATGTCATAGTCTAGTATGCCATAAAAGGTCATAGTATAGTATTTCATGAAAAAGTTATTAAAAGTAGGTGTATAATAGGCCTGTATCATAAAAAGTCCTAAAGAAGTCACAGTATAGTATTTCATAAAAGACTTATGGTGAAATTGGTGTTGTAACTGACGTTTCCATAACCTAATTGATATTAAATCAAATTGGAAATATATTCTAATAGGCCGCTTGTGAAATGGAATCGATTCAGGAAATCATTGGCAACACCCAGCCCTAACAAAAACTATATACAGTATTATTACATTATAAACTTCAGGTTTGTAGTTGGTGTTTATTGCAGGGCTATTGCATTGTTCCACAGAGTGGGACTCAGTGTATGAACAAATGAATGAATCATTTTATTTTTGTGTCATGCAATAAAAGAAGATTTGCCCAGTTCAAACAGGCTAAGAAGACATTATTTACAGCAGGGAGCCGGATACCAGAAAATCAACATAAATTATATATATTAAACAAAAAAACCTTCTTGTCTTTTTTGCTATGCTTTAGAGTCAAAAGTCACCAACTTATATACATTAAATTTAAATGACATCTCCATTTTGTTATCATCAGTACACAAAAACATGTCAGGTGGATTTTGAACAGACATTGCATTTAAAATGGGTGTTCTCAACTCATAATGATGACAAAAGAAAAGAAAATGGGATTCATTCTCAATTCACAGTGTTCACGATAGGTTTGTCGTAGCATAAAGTTTAGGGCAAAAATAATGTTTGATTTAAATGCAAGTTCGTAACTTTGGTTTTTACAACCTGTCTTTTGACCATCAAATCTTACAAGTAAGGGCATTTACCTTTTTCCAGGAAAAACACTTGACAAAGAGACAGTAAATCTGAGAATTGGTACTGAGTTTGAATCTGTCTCACTGCTGATTTGACTGAATCAACGAACATCAGCATGTTACCATTTTCTTCATGAGCATGTTAGCATGCTAAAGTTAGCATTAAGTTCAACAAACCCTTTTGCCTAAGAACAGTGTCACTAGCATGGCTGTAGAGTCGTGTTGTGAAGACCCCTGTGTCTCTTGCAGGTGTATCTATTTATAGCTTCTGTAGCCTACATTATTAAATATGCACAGAGATGTTCACAGTTTGAAAAAAGCTAAAAGAATTTAATCTCTGTTACAGATTTAGTACACAGTTGAGTCAGCATTTGTGACCAAAAACTTATTGCGTTTAATAGATACTGTAAAAAAAAATCGTACGCATAAAAACACTGTGCACTGCTTTCACCACATAACGTTGTTCCTGAGGCCTTTTTGAAATAAGAAGTGTAACCTACAGTACACAAAGATCTCGAGGCACAATAACTAGACCAGTCAAAATCAAAAAGGTGATGTTTCATATTAGTGAAGCCAAAAGATGCTACCTAACTCATGCGGCAGAGTACCTCTATCTCCACATTATGGACCTACTTTTTTTCAGTTATTGAAACCTTTGAAGCTCAGTGGGAAACAGGATAAATGAGAGAGAGGTTGGAGAGTTCCGGTTTTTATGTCAGCAGTCTGGCCTGCCCCCAGAATATAAATATTCATGAATGTGTCCACAGACAGAGGAAACTCATTATAATATCAGAAACATGGAAGGTCTACTGGCATAAACTGCATCTTTGAGTGTATTTTCAGTCTGAGTCAGCTCCCAGAGCAGCTATACATAACCTGCACTGCACTAGACTGGATGAGTTCTAGAGGGGTTTTCAACTGGACCACACACAAAGATAAACAAACACATTCTTTGTCCATTTTTAATATTTAATCCGTGCATCTCTTGTCACAGTCTCTGAAGCAAGTTCTGTTTTAACAGCTCAATCACGACTGTATTAATTCCCCATCCATGTTTCCAAGTGAAGTGTGTAGGCTTCCCCCATGTGTGGTTGTGTTGGCATGGAAACAAGAATGGCATTGTGATGTGTGTATTGCAATTTTCAACTCTGTCCCTGCAGTGAGGAAAGCCTGACTCCCTCCCCTCCCCCCATCTATTACACCAGAGAGTAGGGGGGCAAATTCTTTCAAGATCTGAGCCAGCACATGAGCATAAAAACTCACTGCACTACAAACCTCTATGTTCCATTAAAGTGAGAGTACTCCCTCTCTGTAGAGTGAAAAATACGTTTGGATGCTCTTCAGTTTCTGTCTAGAAGTTATGTAAAATTATGTTCCGTTCCATTGCCTTTGACGAGAAGTTTTTCAGCTTGCTACTGTATGAGTAAGTATTAAAGTGAATTATCTGAAATAGGCCATTCTTCATGAGTACTTTTACTTTTGGTAATTTACACATTTTAATGCTAATACTTTTGCACTTTTAAAATACTGAATGCAGGACTTTTACCGTTAACTATATATTTCTGTCACATTGCTGTTTTTACTTAAGTAAATGATTTGAGCCCTACTTCAACCAAAGA
Source organism: Etheostoma spectabile (assembly GCF_008692095.1). Taxonomy (NCBI): domain Eukaryota; kingdom Metazoa; phylum Chordata; class Actinopteri; order Perciformes; family Percidae; genus Etheostoma; species Etheostoma spectabile. The sequence goes on along the minus strand of NC_045733.1, from coordinate 4,085,661 downwards.
TCAAACTACAATACAGTAATAAATAAAATACCCCTCTGTAAATTTAACTGTCTTCATTAATCACACTGTCCATTTTGGCCATTGAGTTTGTGGAGTGGTCTGGTGAGAATCACATGCTGCTGAATGTGGATAAGACCAGAGAGATGGTGATTGACTTCAGGAGAAAGGGAACGGCTCCGCAGCCCTTTTGCATCCTGGGAGGAGATGTTGCCATGGTTGAGGAGTACAGATACCTGGGTGTCAACATTGACAAAAGGTGTAACTGAAAAATCAATAGCACTGCTGTTTACAAGAAGGGGATGAGCAGATTCTATTTCCTGAGGAAGCTGAGATCCTTTAACGTGTACAGCAGAATGTTGGAGATGTTCTGCCAGTCTGTCGTGGCCAGCGCTCCGTTCTCCTCCGCAGTCTTCTGGGGCAGCAGCATCGGAGCCAGCAACACAAACAGAAACAGCCAGCTTTCCTGATCAACAAACTGATCAGGAAGGCTGGCTCCGTTATTGGCTGCAAACAGGAGAAGAGGTCACTGAACAAACTGTTCTATCATGGATAACCTCGACCACCCTCTCCACCCCACACTGGTCCAACAGAGGAGCACCTTCTCTAAGAGGCATCGACAGCTTTGATGTCACACGGACCGCTACAAGAAATCATTCCTACTACAGGCAATACAACTTTTTAACACTTTATCCCTGAGTAGAATAAGACTCGTTTATGTATATTCTGTAAGTGTGCCGTGTGTCAGATATTTTGCTGCTGAAGAACAAGCAGCCTCAGGAAAGATCAGTTTCCATATGAAAGGCAAGGGTTTTAAGCTAGTTATCGCCATCTAGTGGAAGCAGAAGTATAAACTATCAGCTCTCTACTTTGCACATTCATCCTCCAAAATAAAAAGACAAATCCAGGTGACATGTTGTCACGTTTACTTTTATTGTAAAGGTGATATTATTCCAAAATATTAATATGTTAGAGGAACAGAGAAGAAAAGGAGGAGGAGACATCTAGAAAACATCTACACAAGACTTTGGTAAGAATCTTGGGACACATTCTTATCAAAACATTTCACAGGAAAAATAACAAAATCTTCTAACAATGCTCAAAATAATAGAGATCTCAATCGTGGTGCATCTACATGTAAAACAATATAGCTGGGTAAAAAGCCAACTGGGCATTTTGTGTCCTAGAAACAACTGAACAATTGTATAAAACACTGGAATGGCTGGGCACCTGTGCTTTGAAGTCTGGAATATACTGTACTACTTAAGGATACCACAATATATAACAGTTCTTTATCTTTTTATTAAATCAATTTATATTTCATAATTATATTTTTCAAGATATATTATACCACAACAAGTTTACAGTAATCTTGCAAAAGAGTCTTATGTGTATAAGAGCTAGTTTGAAAACCGAAGAATCAGCCTAGTTTAAATCCAGAGTTTTCCAGTGAGATCTTTGAGTTCAAATTCTCTTGACGACAACTGACCTGAGCTCTGGATTTAACCATGACAGATTCAAGCATGTGCCATTTCAGCCCTAAACAGAGTGCATTGGATCATTGTGTGACAGTGTGCCATGCCGTGTTCTGTTCCCAGCCCCACGGTCATCCCTTCCTCCCTTCAAAATCACCCCCGTTCCCCTACTACTTCCTAGCAGGGGTGCACATTACAAGCCCTGATCTCCTTCCTGTCCTTGCAGCTGGACAGCTGGGCGGTCTTAAACCTCTGCTTCACCGTCATGAGCCTTTCTTGAATACCTCCACCGCACAGCTTGGTACATTCTGTCCAACTTGACCATGGCCTCATTTTACACCCTAAGAATAGAAAAAGGAAAAGAATCAGACCACCAGAATAATTCTTCCTTCAGATTTTTTGTTAGTTATCTGGATGGCGTTGTAGTTCCTTTTAAGGAGGGTAAATACCAACCTGGATGCTCAGAGGTGACCTCAGTTCGGCCCTTTTTGCTCCTCCTCTTTTCACGCTGTTCCTTGCGTCGTTTCTTCTCGTCACTGTTGGCTAATCCTCGGTTGCACTTCCTGATCTTACACTTCTTCCTCTGGATGGTTTCAGCACACGGGTCTCCTCCAAACTGAGGCTCCAGCTTCACCATGCGTGTCCGGATAGTATGACCCTTCCCACAGGACTTATTGCACTCCAACCACTCAGTCCAATCTGACATGACACAGTCTATGGCTGGGTAGACAGAATTGGACAGTGGTTTAGAGGAAGTTGTGAGATGAGAGTGGTAACTGATGAGAAGGACAATAAATAGGGTTTGATTTAATGTTCTGTGTATGGATGTCAAGGATTACATATGAATCCAGGTGTAGGGAATAATAATTTGTTATATCCTAAATTATACATTGACACCACAGAATACATTTCTGGTTTGCCACGGGGTGCGATTTGTTGTCACATGGCTCTGATGTAGCATTATCACACTGCTGTAAACTAATAAGCACTGACGTGAAAAACAAATACATATAGTATATATTAACAACTGTCAATCCAAAAACAATACCATAGATTTTTACATAAATTACAATACTTTGGGGGTACACTCTCATTCGTCTTGTATCTATCTGCATCAAGGCACCGGGTTGTGTAACAAAGATGAACTGATCATGAATTTCCATAAATTATACATGTTCAGTATGTGGGTGTGTGGCTAGAGATACTTACGACACTCTGGTAGCATGCACTTCTCCACCTGTTCTAAGTCTTCTGTACACTCGCCCAGCTCCACTGAAGACTTGAGCATGCGTTGTCGTGTCCTTGAACCCTTTCCGCAAGTCACACTGCAGTCACTCCAGTCAGACCATGGAGTCAGCATGCAGGGGATTGTGTCTAAACACAACACGAGTCACTCAGTAACATCAGTATTTTACCATCAAACACAAACATCACATGTGTGAAATATCTCAAATGCAACTGATCAAATCATTCTTTTTTATTTTTTAAACAGTTGCATGCATGAATAGTAGCAGCAAAACAGCATCTGGCTTTTTAATCATGAAGGGACATAGGGACAAAACCTGATTTATAAGTTTTGTCGTTCTGAATTCAGTTGGGCTACCGGCCACTTGTGCCTGGCTGCTTAATGAGGCAAAAAAGTAAAAGGTGTGCAGATAGTTGTGGTACTGAAAATGTTCCTACTCACGACATTCTGGCATCATGCACTTCTCCACTTCTAGCACCTCTGCCCCACAAATGGAGCCATCTGCAGGAGGCATCTTCACCATGCGCTCTCTCCTCTTCATTCCAAGACCACAAGTGGCACTGCAGACATCCCATTCACCCCACTCTGTAACCAGACAACTGCTGGGTGCTAGGGGCCAAGAGGGAAAAACAAGGTACAGTAAACCCACAGTGCTACTTACAATAGACCCATAGTATGAACTAATAAACTTGGGACAAACAAGGGCACAAGGGACAACTCACAGCATTCCTCATTGACCACACAGTTTTCGGTGTCCTGTGTGGGCTGGGTGCAGACTGAGCCATCATCAGGGAACTGCTTCACATAACGCTCCCGGGAACGTGTGCCCATCCCGCAGGTCAAACTACAGGGAGACCAGGAGATCCACTCTGACAACATACAGGTGGAAGCATCTAAAGAGTCAAATGACAAAAAGGAAGATGCCAGCGGGCTTCAAGAGATGTAGGTGATTTTGGTAAATGACAAAAAGATTAAATTGCAAAGGGAACTCAAAATTGTGTATTTGTAGCTTATTGGTGTCATGCATGTTTTATTGCCAATTGCTGTAAATATCTAGGTACCTAGGTAAGGTACCAAGTATCTAGGTACACTCACGTCATTGAAGTGAATGGAGGTTGAACATGGTGAAACTGTTCTGTTCAGTCCTGGTTGTTGGGGGCTTTATCGCAGTCTAATTTACAGTTCACGGCTATGACATCCTTCACTTACCTTAATAGTGTGCTGCTAGACCTTTTTGTTCAGTTGTTATCGATTTTTATTTATAATTATTATTGAAACGCCCATACTGTCCTGGCATTTGGAAAAACTATTGCGATTCTAAATCAAACCGAAGACATAAATTGTATAACATAACAATAAAATAACTGTAGATGTCCTTCCTTTATTCAAAGCTAATGGTTCCAACATACAAAGACACCTAATTGACAACAACAATTGCAACTTGCTTTTCTTGACTGGTTTCTTATGTAATTATGTGAGTCTCAATGCTCAATGTATTATTTTGTGATGCCTGATAACTAAGGATAACTAGGATAATTCTACTCAATAAAGCAGAGGTAACTGAATTGGAAACAGTTTCTAGTTATGTCAAGTACTGTTACATTTCTTACAGTTAACTATACTACCTCAGCAAAATGCAATGCAGGAAAGAAATTAGGGGGGTTTGTGTGCATAGTTGAGTGTGATCTAACTTTACAGTTGCACATAAGGAATGTAACTAAAACAGCACACTATAATTTCAGAGTAATCCAGGTACTGAATAGAGAAACCTATTTTCCAAGTAGGCCTGATTAATGCCATGCATTTCTCTCATGTCTCTACAAATCGCTTGTACAAAATTGCCTTGTTACTGAAATGTGAGATATATATATATATATATATAGATGTATATATATATATATATATATATATATATATATATATATATATATATATATATGGCTGCCTTGCTTTACTTGTTTATAGATCAAATATAGCATGCTTATAATGCTTATAGTCTAGAGTCCCAGATGAGTCCCTGAAGATCCCATCAGATTCTCTGTACCAAACAGTGAGAGACAGAACAGAGACCTACTGCGAAGATTCCTTTGGGAACAGTCTTACTTTAGATCTAAGGACAGAAAATCAAGCTTTCAAGTGACTCCTGATACTACTACTACTACTATACTACTACTACTTACTACTACTACTACTACTACTACTACTACTACTAAATTGAATTTAAATAGTGCTTTTCACAGCCTCAAAGTTACCTAATAATAAATTATATATTATAATAATAATAAACTTCCCATGCAACAACACTGTCATTCTACTGTTTTCATGTTATCATAACATTGGCTAGATAAAAGTTAATCAACGCTTTTTTCTTTTTTGACATATTGGTAAAATATGTAAATCACTTAATGTAAATAACTTTGAGCTGCATTACCATCCATTGCCATGTGAGTAAAGTAAATATACTAGTGACATGTTTTTGTTGTATTGGATCTGTACTCCAGTTTGCTGGATTCAAAATTAAACAGTGATTGTGATTAAAAGGCCAATTTTTACCTTTAATTCCAGGGTCTTTACATCCACATCAGACAAACCATGTAGGAATGAAATCCCTTTTTACACATAGCTTCACCAATATGTTATTGTCGTGCCTGATAATGTGTGTAGGCAGTCAGCCAGGCTGCATGTGTTATGTTCACCCACATAGAGAGGTAGGAGCTACTTTCTCAGCAAAGCTAATTTGAATAAATGAGAAGTTTTATTATGGCATTTCTTTTTCTACTTTACTTTTATTTGCCTGATTTTATTCAACTGTAGTGCTGAAGTGCTTTAAAGCTCCAATGACATGCTGCTTTTTGGATACTTTTATATAGGGCTTAGTGGTCCCCTAATAATGTATCTGAAGTCTCTTTCCCGAAATTCAGCCTTGGTGCGGAATAACAGCCACTAGAGCCAGTCCAGTGGGGGTGTAGCCTTGACCAACTGCCATGCTTTGCTTGTTTGCAAGCCATGATGTCTCCCTCTTTCTCATGGGTGAGCCAAATTCTCTTGGCGGGCAAAGCAGAGAAAGGGGAGGTAACCTTTCCCCTTATGACATCATATGGAGCAAGATTCAAGATTGGCCCATCTGAGCTTTCATTTTCTCAAAGTCAGAGCAGGATACCCATGGCTTGGTTTACACCTATCACCATTTCTAGCCACTAGGGGGCCATTTTCATGCCATGGGACCTTTAAATGTGCTATATAAATTAATTAAAGTTTACCATATTATCACGTCTCATGTAATGGTCTTGTTATTTCTACATATTCAAGGTGTAAAACATGGCACAAATATTTAATCTCTAAAAGTATCAATCTGTCTGCCATTAATCTATAAATAAAGGGCTTCTTTCAATGACGGAAAATACAACCTATTGATTAATTTAATTTCATCATAGTTTCATCATTAAATCATTTGTGATTAATATAAATCATCCATAATTGTCATAGACACGTTGGTCAAAGGAAACTTTCACTTGATGGTGGTGCTTGGTAAAAGGTCAGGGGGTCAAAGTCATTGTTTCATTAGTCATTAGATAAGACCAAATTGTTGAACACAAAGAGTGACAGACTGACTAATCTACATGGACACCCAACCTGCCTCTGGGGCAAAAACGTTTGTATAGAGAGAAAGAGAACGACGAGAAAATTAATATAAAACCCCTTGAAAAACCAGCAGAAAACCTTTCTTATTGTCTTAACATCTTACAAAATATTTTTATAAGCCTCCTGCAATTTAACTTCAATTGCTATCAAATGTAAAAGCCTGCCATTTAAACAAAGAGCTGTCCTAGCCTTTCCTTCTGCTTTCAATTCATTGCTGCAGGAAACCAGTGCACTAAGGTGTAATCAATGGTCTACAAGAACAATGATTTTAAACATGCCCCCAGTCTTTAGAGTATCAAAACAATAATGGAATGTAATCCTAACATTTAAAAAAAAATTATGAGAGATAAAAGGCGCCTAGTGGATGCCGAACCTTCAAAAAACTCAAAATTAATTCATGTCTTTTACGTCATCAGCTACTTGGACATTTTTGTTTTCCTCGTGAACACAGTAACCTTCAGTCTTTTGATAGATGCTCACCCTCATCACTGCATCCTGGCCCCATGCAAGGCTCAAAGTCCTGGGTGTGTGGGCAGGGCACACTAAGGTCCAACTGGGCCTTTAACATCCTCTGCCTCATCCGCTTGCCCTTTTCACAAGTGGCCGAGCTACATGCGGACCATGGAGACCAGTTGGAGTAGATACACGTCTCAGGGGTGTCATCTGCAACATGGTAAAGGGAATAAAGATACTATGATAGCCTAACACTGTTGCTGACACAATGCTTTTCATCTTGAGAGAGAGAGAGAGAGAGAGAGAGCGAGAGAGCGAGAAGGATTCAGACCTTCCTCTTTCTCCTCCTGGGCAATATCTGCTACAATGTCATCCACATTATCCGGCACAATGTTGCACTGTTCGCCCTGCAGACACACAGACACACAGTAATGTTAGGACATCCTCCAACACTCTCTAGGTGCTCTGTTGCTTTGATTTTCTGCTCTCTTTAAATCCTTCTGTTTGTTTCTGATAGCTATCAGCAAGAGTGACAGCCGGAAAATGGGAGAGTCAGCATAAGCTTACAAATTCTCTTAATTGGTATATCCACACAGTACACAGGAAGAAGAGATACTATGAGAAGACAAGTCCATGCATTCTAAAATTCTAAAAGTGTAAACTGAGCATTTGTACATGTGTGTACAATATATGTAATGATTAGAAATGGGTTGTGGAAAAAGGATCACAGAATAAACTCCCTACAGCTGCCTCTAGATGCCACTGAAGGACTGCTAACCTTTTATCCCTTTCTGGTTTGCAGTCAGAGATCCCAGGGAATGTGTTTCACTCATTATCCATCAAATTACAGTACAGGCCAAAAGTTTGGTTACACCTTCTCATTTAATGCGTTTCCTTTATTTTCATGACTATTTACATTATAGATTCTCACTGAAGGCATCAAAAGTATGAATGAATACATATGGAATTATGTACTTAACAAAAAAGTGTGAAATAACTGAAAAATTTTCTTATATTCTAGTTTCTTCAAAGTAGCCACCCTTTGCTCTGATTAGTGCTTTTCTTGGCATTCTCTTGATGAGCTTCAAGAGGTAGTCACCTGAAATGGTTTCCCAACAGTCTTGAAGAAGTTCCCAGAGATGCTCAGCACTTGTTGGCCTATTTGCCTTCACTCTGCGATCCAGCTCTCCTCAAACTATCTCGATTGGGTTTAGGTCAGGTGACTGTGGAGGTGCAGCACTCCATCACTCTCCTTCTTGGTCAAATAGCCCTTACACAGCTTGGAGGTGTGTTTGGGGTCATTGTCCTGTGAAAAAATAAATGATGGTCCAACTAAACACAAACTGGATTGGATGTCATGTCGCTGCAGGTTGCTGTGGTTGCCATACTGGTTCAGTATGCCTTCAATTTGGAATAAATCCCTAACAGTGTCACCAGCAAAGCACCCCCACACCTCCTCCTCCATGCTTCACTGTGGGAACCAGGCATGTCGAATCCATCCGGACCTTTTCTCCGTTGCACACAGACACGGTGGTTGGAACCAAAGATCTCAAACTTGGACTCATCAGGCCAAAGCACAGATTTCCACAGGTCTAATGTCCATTCCTTGTGTTTTTTGGCCCAAACAAATCTCTTCTGCTTGTTGTAACAGTGGTTTCCTAGCTGCTATTTGACCATGAAGGCCTGATTCGCGCAGTCTCCTCTTAACAGTTGTTCTAGAGATGTGTCTGCTGCTTGAACTCTGTGTGGTATTCATCTGGTCTCTAATCTGAGCTGCTGTTAACTTGCAATTTCTGAGGCTGGTGACTCAGATCAACTTATCCTCAGCAGCAGAGGTGACTCTTGGTCTTCCTTTCCTGGAGCAGTCCTCATGTGAGCCAGTTTTGTTGTAGCCCACGATGGTTTTTATGACTGCACATTCAAAAGTTTTTGCAATTTTCTTGACCGACTGACCTTCATTTCTTAAAGTAGTGATGGCCACTCGTTTCTCTTTACTTAGCCGATTGGTTCTTGCCATAATATGAATTCTAACAGTTGTCCAATAGGGCTGTCGGCTGTGTATCAACCTGACTTCTGCACAACACAACTGATGGTCCCAACCCCCATTAGTAAAGCTATAAATTCCACTAATTAACCCTGACAAGGCACACCTGTGAAGTGAAAACCATTTCAGGTGACTACCTCATGAAGCTCATTGAGAGAACACCAAGGGTTTGCAGTGCTATCAAAAAAGCAAAGGGTGGCTACTTTGAGGAATCTAAAATATAAGACCTATTTAAGAGTTATTTCACACTTTTTTGTTAAGTACATAATTCCATGTGTTCATTCATAGTTTTCACGCTTTTTGCATTGAGAATCTACAATGTAAATAGTCATGAAAATAAAGGAAACGCATTGAATGAGAAGGTGTAACCAATATCTGTGCCTGTACTGTATATGTATTTAACAGAGGGACAGGGCATATTAATGGTCATTTCTGTCAATTCACCAAATTCTGTCAAGTTAACCAAAAGGCTATTTTACATCTGCAGTCCCTAGACAGATGGTAAATGTCACTTAAGTAAAATTACATTTTACATAACAATATAAAAATTACAATGTATTATACAGTGGGTAAATGTACAACTATTAAAGTTAAATATAAGAAAAGTTAAGTTAAATATACACTAGAAACATAGCTGACCAACAATCAGACAAGCATCAGACAAAGAGATGAACACATACGCCACACACAAGGCAAGAAGCCAGCAAGAGCAGGTCTAACGGTTAATAGAAATGTTGACATCTCTAAATTTTCAATGAGCCATTTTTTAACTGGATCTTGAATGTACTATATGTGTTTTTTCTGATAATTATGGGGGTGAGGTTCCACTCTTTAGCAGTGCCAACAGAAAAAGCAGTTTGGCAAAATACACTTTTCCTGAATGGAATGACACCATCTCCCCGTGCTACACCTCTGGTTCTGCTCTGATCGGATGTACGAATGTTGACAAACTGGTGGAGAGGAAGGGATGTAAATCGTGAATTTTTTAGACAAGACATACAGTAGATTTGAATTATTGAGGATCTTTTCCGAGTTAAGTAACCTGTGTTTTTGTAGTAATGGACAATGATGAGAAAGGTTTGGTTTCTTGTCCAGAATTTTAACAGTTTGTAAAGTGATTACAGAGGTTTCAGAGATGTAGCACCAGCTTGTGACCAGATGGATAAACAGTAAGTGATATGGGAGTAGATCATAGAGTGCATGTACATTTTTGCTACTTGTACGGACATTTGATGGCAAATATATCTAAAATTACTGATGTTGAATTGGATTCTGTTTCAGACCCTTTTCACATTTGATGTAAATGACAACTTTTAATCAATTAAAACCCCCAGATATTTGGATTCTGATACGATCTGCAGCCTTTCCCCTGACACTAAAACATCTGGCTCAACATTGAAGTTTCTATGGGACTTGGTAAGAACAGTGCTACTGTTTTTGATGTGGCAATGTTCCCCACCAAGTCCCAGAAGAAGTTTATATTTAAGTTGATTTTAATACCTGTCATAAATGTTTTAAGTCCCATTTTCTCAATGAGTTGTGCAATTTAAATTGGCTGAAGGTCTTTTAGGAGCTGCATCACAACTCATTTGAGGTGTTATGTAATTTTTTATTCTTGATATAGCCTAAATTAAGAATAATTAACAATGGTGGGTGTCAGGATAGCTCAGTTGGCTTCATGTCATTCCCACTCTCTCTCCCCTTTCATGTCCTGTCAAAAAAAGGCCTAAACATGCACCCCCCCCAAAAAAAACAAAGGTGGTGATTGGTTAAAATATTACCCATCATCATCATTGATTGATGA